>NC_057393.1:89557980-89689937 GCF_019320065.1 Cervus canadensis | reverse complement strand
TGGCCACCTGATGCGAAGAACGGACTCACTAGAAAAGACCCTGATGCTGGGAAAGATTGGGGGCAGGAGGAGAAAGGGACGACAGAAGATGAGATGGCTGGATGGCATCACCAACTCGATGGACATGAGTCTGAGTAATCTCCAGAAGTTGGTGATGGACAGGGAGGCCTGGCGTGCTGCGGTTCATGGGGTTGCAAAGAGTCAGACACAACTGAGTGACAGAACTGAACTCAACTGAAACAACGTGCTACTAAAAAACCAACGGGTCAACAAGAAAATCAAGAAGGAAATTACAAAGCAATAAGGTAGTACATATTAGAATCTTCCTAACAGTCCCTTAATACTAAATTTCATTAACATCAGATTATTACTTAAAATGCAAAAGCAAAATAATAGTTTTCCTCTTTTTTCACTACAAATAAAATTTATATTTGGAAGCTTACACTTACTGCATTATCATTGATAGCAACAATAGTTGGTTGTGGGTTGATTTTAACTATCAACCCACAAAAATAGGAATAGATGTTCTCTCAACACAAATTCTATAGAAGTATCATTCTATCTTCACTACTGATTAAATCATATGTATGCGCGCCCAGTCATGTACAACTCTTTGGAAGCCTCTGGACTGTAGTCCACAAGGCTCCTCTGTCCATGGGATATTTCAAGCAAGAATACTGCAGTGGGGTGCTGTTTCCTATTTCCTCCTATAAGGGATCTTCCTGACTCAGGGACTGAATCTGTCTCTTGTGTCTCCTGCATTGCAGGCAGATTCTTTACCCACTGAGCCATCAAGGAAACCTAAGTATACCTCAGTGAAAATGATTTAATTTCAACCACCCAAAAATGCTAGTAGTCTTCCAGGCTAAGTTCAACTATTTGTTTACCAATAGGAGGCCTAGACACCAAAAAAAAAAAAAAGAAAAAAAAATGGGTAACTGGTATTTCATAAAAGCCTCAGTATGCTCAGCGCCCATCTTACTGACTGGCAGAGAGTGGATGTGGCATAGGTATTCGATGGATAGAAGAGGATGATGAATGGATGGAATCAAGCAAGCAGGCAAGGAGAAAGGAAAAGCAGAAAGAAGTGAAAAGGAAGCCCCAAAGATTCCCTAAATCCAAGAAGTATATGTGATATGATACAGACAGAAGTATAGAGACATGGAGATGACTGCCAGTCACACCAGCTGGGACAGACACAAAAGAGGAAATGGGAACTCAAGCAGCTTTTTCAGATACTAAGTAAAGAGAGACAATAGTGTGTTACAAGAGCATAAACACTGCTAGACAAAGGCGCAAAGTAAGGAAAAGGAAATGCACGTTCATAGAACAGTAACCTGATTAATTCGACTAAAGTAGAGAGTTTCTGAAAGAAACCAAGGGAGGTTAAGCCTGCAAACAGAGGTAGGTAAATACTGTGTCTCCTCTACCCACTGCCCGCTTTAAACATCAGTACCTCCTGCTAATCACACAGTCATACCCCCATCACGTGCTTTTCTTCTCCAAATCCCCAAGAAAACCAAAATTTCTGATAAAGTGACAAAAAGGGTTACAATCACAGAAAATGAAAAAGAGAGAGGAAAAAAAACTGATATATAAACAATTTGAAGGAAAAAAGAAAAAACCTTGACTAGCAATATTAATTTTCAACTAGCAACTGATTATATCCTTACCAGAGTTTGCATATGATTTCAGAGAGGTTTTGATTTCACAAATATGGTTTGGACTACTTTGAACCACATAGCCATTAAGGCAATAAACTAGGACAGGAAAGTAAATAGCACCAATTGTCTGCCTTCTATGTGCCAGGCAGAGTTGTAGGAACTTGACAAACACTATTTCATTAAATCCTAATATTATTCATTTGGAATTACTCCTCCACTTTCACACATATCAGAAAAAGTTACTTAAGAGGGACCTAACTACATCAAGCTATGTATGATGCAGATTTACCTGGAGTAACAGTAATTAGTAACTACTGTTGCCATCACCCAAGGTGTGTGTTCAGCACCTTTTTAATAGGACCAGAAGGAAATATGGCTGTAAATGCACCTGCTCAAGGTCAAATACACATGGCTTGTATCCAAATGCCTAAAGGCATGAAAAGCCAGGCCCGTCATTAAAACCCATCACTGAAGCTACTGGGGTGCTTAACTTCAATCCAAACCACGACCTTAAAGGAACAATGAGAAAGTGTGTTTTAAGTCAAACTAAAATGACTTGAGAATAGTGCTCCCAGTCCCAGCTTACACTGCCGAATCGAAATCAGAGACATGAGACCCAGTAAGGCAAGATATAGGGGAAAGGACAGCATTCTTGTAAAACCCTTCCCTGTTGTAGTAACACTGATGCATTATACACAGAAGGGATGATTCCTGACCATCACACATTTATTGGACAATGACTGGACGTCTACACTCCGTCAGATACTACTGCTGGATATAAGACTGCTCCTGGCCCTAAACATTCACAGTCTAATAATTTAACAAGCTGCATGAGAAAGTCTGTACTCCTAGAGTGGGTCCTCCTACTTTAATATAAAAATCAAGATAGCCTTTAGAAAAGCTACAATGAGAGTCACACAATCTAAATTGTAAAGCCCAGGCCCTTAATTGACTAGCTAGTGCTCCAAAAGCTCACTGACACACTTCATTTTATTTTATTCACATTAATAACAGATTTGATTTTCTAAGTACAGATCCTGGATGGGTCACTGACTAGCTTAATGCCCTGAGGCAAGTTACTTCACATGCCTGACCCTGGTTTGCTCATTGGGAAAACACTGTCACAAGGATTAGAGATAATTATGCAATGCACCAACACAGAGCCTTGCATTTAGAAGTGCAACAAATATAGCAAACATCATAATCACAGGATGTATAAGCCAATAACAAACTGACCAGAAACATCAAATTAGAAGCAATGGGGGGTGGGGGCAGGGACCAAAGATAGCTCTATGAATCAATAGCTAACAGGAAGTAAAAAGTTAAGAAAACCAGGCAGATACAAAACTTTAGAAACAGCCAACTAGAGTCACCAGACAATTACACTTCAATAGCACCTGAGGGCAACACCAATGATTTCACAGAATGAAACCATGATGGCCTAAAGATGACATTAAGCCATTTAAAACACATGAACCATTAAGTCCACGTGTTTTTTAAAAAAAGACAAGCACATAATTAAATGACTTTGGAAAGATTTCTTTCAAAAGTGATTTAGCATCACCAACTTAACATTTCATATGCCTAAACTTTAACTGCAAAATTCTATTCACAAGCTTCTGCTTAAGTATAGCATGTGCAAAGGAATCTCTTAAATTTCATAGCAATTTTTCTATTAAACACCAAAAAAGATGTTTTTTCAAATTAACTGTGAAATTTCAGTCCAATGGCTTAAGACATCATCAGCTCCTGAATAGCTAAAACAAGATAAAGTCTTGGTCTCCTTTATTGCTAAATGCTGTTATATCAGCAACAAAACACAAACATGTGCCATGCAGATCTCTCTTCACTTGAATTTTCTCCCCACATTTGGAAGGAAGGAAGAAGAAAAACATCTGTTCCTTTCTGCAGAGCTGACAACCCTCATTCTATGGTTTAAAAATAAAAGATGTTCATGGAGGCTTATAGATCTAACTATCACCTGCTTCAAAGGCAGCTGGCAATTAATTGATCCAAAGACATGCAAATTAAAGCCAGAAAACAATTTCCCTGAGGACAATGCTAGTCCTCGCCAGGGCTCTAGTAATTTCCAAGACACCCATAAAATACTAGAGGATGGTAAAGAATCAAAGAAAAGGCAGATGACAAGAAAACAGACAACAGCTGAGGAACAGAGGCCTGTGTCACTCTGGATTCCCTGGATTCACCACAGGGAAGCTTCCAGGAGAGCTGTCTGGAGAAAGCCTGCTTCACTGACCAGCAATCACCCTGCATCTAGCCCAGGAAGACCAGATGCTCAACAATGAAAGGAGTTCACCATATTAATAACAGAAACTGGAAAAGTGAAGGCCTTAAACACCATAATATTTTTTAAAGTTTTTTCTCTATATGATGTCTTACTTACAGTGCTGAACATCCAAAAATGACTAATAAGCAAGAACATTCAGACTGGAATCAGTAGACTCAGCTATTTTTGGCTCAGCATCTGAAAAAATTACAGTGTGACCTTGAAAAAGTTTCATCTCTTTGTTTACCTCCATGTGACCACCAGCTACAAGATTAGGTTAAACCTACCAATTCTTTTTTTTTTCTTTTAAGAAAGCGAATGGGTGAGATAAATATACAGAAACTGCTATACAAATAACCAATGGTTATTGACCAACTACATCCAAGCATCAAATATAAAGCTCTGCCCCATATGTATCATGTATCATCTTATGTGGAATCTAATATATGACACAGATGAACTGATCTATGAAACCGGAACAGACTCACAGACACAGAGAACAGATCTGAAGTTGCAGGAAGGGGTTGAGATGGAGTGAAAGGTTGGGGTTGGCAGATGTAAGCTATTACATACAGAATGGGTAAATAAGGAGGTCCTACTACATAGCACAGAGAACCATATTCAATATCCTGGTATAAACTATATGGAAAAAAATATTAAAAAGAATGTATATAGTGACTGGACAACAAAACATATATATAACTGAATCACTTTGCTGTATGGCAGAAATTAATACAACATTAAAAACCAACTATACTTCAATTAAAAAATAAAATAAAGGTGATGCCCATATTAAAGCAACTAACTACACAGTAAAAAATTCTGCTTGGAGGTCAATAAAACCCACTTACCTCCTGAACAGGAATCCTGCTAAGAGTCCCAAATTTCAAATTTGGAAATACTTAGAACATTTAAATGAAATGCTAGCTCCAAGAATACCCCCTTTATATTCCTTAAGGAAAACAAAACTTTAACCTGGGGTTGAAGGGTCCTCTGATCTTCAAGACTCAGATCAATCCTCCTATGAGTTTCTCTCCATCCCTTGCCAAGGCGGTAAGTCACTGCACACCTGATGCGCCCAAAGTGCTCTATCTCTGTGTGTCCTGTGCTCTCAGTCAGTGAGCACGGAAAGGCAGGACCAGGATCCAATGATCTCTGTGTCACTCAGCACTTAACACATTGTCTCGCACAATATGGCTGCCCTGTGTATGTATATATGTGTATATGTGAAATGAAGGAAATGTATTTTTCATTTAATATTCATTTGGAAATTTATCTAGTGAATATCAGACTATAAACATTCCTAACTTAACCTACAAAATAACAGGAAAGGAAAAAAAGGGAGAGCAAGCATGTAAAACATGGAGGAGGCCACTCTTAATGAGAAGAATCTATAAATGTAAAAATAAGAGAGTCCATAGATGAAACTTAAACTGTGGTCAATACAAGCAAGTACCAAAAGTGAGTAATATTTACCTAAGGGTGAGGCAGCCGTGTTCATTAAAAAACACAATCTACTATTTTACAGAAAACCTATTTACTAAAGTAATATAAAATTTATTAAAGAATATAAGATTTTAAGCTTTTCAAATTATCCTTTGAAATTTTTAATATTTGAAATACTTATCACAACCTACCAAGATTTGCATAAATTCGCATTTTCTCCTGCTTCTTAAATTCTTACACTCAGCTATTTAATAAAGAAAAATTAGTAAGCATGAAATGAGCTGACACTCTTACCAGCAGAAAGGCCCTGGGATCTAACCAAGGATGAATTCACTGCACTATCTGACATTCAACACGGTGAGCTGACCCTTGGACTGGCCCTAAAGCGTCCACAGCAGACGCTGGGAAGGTACCAGCAGCATCCCGTGTGCTCTTGGCCTGCTCACCATCAGTCTCCGAGCCACACCCTGTCTTAGTCGGGCCATGAAATCAAATGTAAATGATCCCTAATACTCTAGATCACTCTGTATTAATTTTCTGAAAGCATGTATGAGATTTGGTTGTGTCAGCAAACGGGAGTGACCACCTAAGTTCACTAACGCGTCCACCCTGATCACCGAGAGAAACTACGCATCACACGGCGCACACAGGCGGGTACATCAGAGCAGTCCTAGAATAGATCATGTGTCACAGGGCTGTGAACAACCTCCTTATTTTTAATGCTGTGGGAGGACGGAAAGAGAAGGATGGCTTTGCAAACGGTGCCAAAAAGGAGTTGCTCTGCCTGGCGTGACCCGGGATATTTTGGAGAAGTGGACACAGTGGCCCTTTTTCTAGATGACTTAGAACAGACAGACTAAGCTGCTCCCTTTAATTCTCTGTATGCAAATCGAAGCATTTCCGAGGGGCAGGTGCCCAGGGCCCGAGCCCAGGGCTCACCTGCGAACACACCCTGGAGGCCGCCTGCCCCGCGCTGCACCAGGTGCGCCGAGACCCCCGCCCCGGGAGCACGGCCCAGCTCCGCAGTCCAGTCTGCCGAGCGGCTGCGGCCCGCGCGGGGCTTCCTAGCCGGGGCAGCGGCGGGGGCCGCGGTGGCTCCGGAACCGCGGCCCAGGGAGGACTCCGGCCGTCTCTGGACCCGGGGGCTGTGGCTGGGGGACGGAGACGGGGAGGGCCCTGGCGAGCTGAGCTGCCGGGTGGTGGTCCGGACATAACAGGGCGCCAGGAGCGGGCGGGCCCGGGGGCGACGCGGGCTGCAAGCTGGACTGCGTGGCGGGGAGGCGGCCACGGGGATGACGGGCTTCGGCGCGCCCTCCTCGCGCGTCGCCCCTGGCGTGCGCGGGGCCTCTCCCGCCGCCAGGCCGCACTCCACCCCCAGAGAGTCTCGGGGTGCGTCCTCGAAGGCGTCCTCCTCGCCTTCCTCGTCCGTGTCCGCTGCCCCTCGGTCCCCGGGAACCGACCCAGGAGACGCGAAGGCGGTGGCTGCGGGCGGCTCTGCGGCCGGGGGCCTGTCGGGGGGCGCGCACAGCGCCGCTTCGGCGCTGGGGCCCGGTGGGGGTCGGTCCAGGCCCGGCAGGGCCTCAGGCAGAGAGGCGGTGGAGGGGGGCGACACCGGGGGCGACTCGGGGCCCAGGGACTGCTGCTGCAGTTGCTGGAGGCGGATCGCCTGCTGGATGTCCGAGAGCAAGTCCTCCTGCTCCGCGGCCGAGTGAAAACTGTAGAGGTCTGTGTCCGACCCCGAGCTGGTCCTTTGTCCATCCTGCGCCCCCGCCGCGGTCTCCGAATACTCGGCCACTGCCGGGCCGCCGACCCTGGCCAAGCTGGGGCCCCCGGGACGCGTCACCTCGAAAGGATCCGCACATTCGGTATCCGACAGGCCCATCTCATCGGCTGAGAGGCTGAGGTCCGGGGTTTTGGTAACCAGAGAGTGGGCGCTGTCCAGCTCGCCGGCCTGCAGGGCCTGGGGGTCCAGCACATCCTCACGAGAGCCGCCAGTACCTCTGCCCTTGGACAGGGTCTTCCGGATGCGCAGGTTGGAGAACACCGAGGCCCTGGGGTCCGACCGGCTCTTCTTCCGGCCCGGCTCCGCGCCGCCGCCCCCCTTTCCGTGCCGGCCCGGCGCCTTCTTGCCCCCGCCCGCCTTCTTTGTGCCCTCGGCCTCGCGGGGCCCAGCGGCGTCCTCACCGCCGCCGCCTCCATGCGGGACATCGCCCGCGCTTCTCTTCGGCTTCGCGTCCTGGTTCCCCATGCTGCAGCCGCCGCCGCTGCGGGCGGTCAGGCCATGCCAGCCCCTGGGCCCGGCAGCGCCGGGCTCCCGGCGAGTCGCGCGGCGGCCGCACCGCTAGGCGGAGGGAGGATGTCCGCGCACCTGCCGCGCTTCGCACAACGCGCCGAGGCTGCGCCCGCCCGCGCGTGGCTGAAGGCGCGCACGCAGCACCGCCAATGACCGGGCGGGACGCACAAGGCCCCACCCCTCCCGGCCCCATGACCCCGCCCCATCGGCCCTAGGCCCTGTCCCTCCGCCCTGCCCCTCCTCCGCTGAAACGCCAGGAGCGCCCTTCAGTCCGGGGACTTAACCGCCGCCAGAGTCCATTGCCTGGTCCCCGCCAAACAGCTTGGCAGATAAAAGATCTACGCTGAGAAAAAGAGAAAAAATTTAAAGAGGAAAAAGGGAAGCCACATTTCAGTTTAGTGGTGCGGTAATATCAAAGCTACATACTGTACTTCCAACCTGCCTGAAGAAGCATGGTTCTTTGATAAATATTGGTTGAGTAGATTGGTCTTTTCTTCAGTAACTGATCTTCTTAAACCCTGTTAATGTGCTTGGCATATGGTTTAGAAAAGGTTACTATACATAATACTGCTTTTATGTTATTGCAAAACTTGCATCTCCTTAAGAGAACATTTCATTTCATTTCAAAGCGGTCATTTCAAAGTCATTTCAAGCGGTCATTTCAAAATTTCATTTTTCAAATTTATTTTTGACAAAATATTGAGGTCGGTGGAGGAGGTTCAGGAAATACTGAGATTAGACTTGATTAAAATGCTAATCTCTAAATTTCTATGCATTCACCATATAAACCAAACAGCATTTATATTCAAAAAATCAAACTCATCAATATTAAACATGCCCCTGTTGTTGCCACCTACAAAAAAGAGAGAGGGAGAGAAAAAAAAAAAAGGAAACACCCTTGCTACAAGCCCAAGAAATCACATGTTATGTGGAAAGTCACCACTCTCCCAAGCAAACCCTTCAAGACAATCTTTTGTCTCGGCCTTTGCTGTGAAAGTTTGTCACAGTTCACTGTCTAGGGGAGAAAAATGTGCTGACTCCAAATGAGTCTCCTTGGCATTAGGATTCATTTAGGCTGATTATTGGGGGGAGGACAAAGCATATGGGATCTTAGTTCCTAAACCAGGGATCAAACCCGAACCCTCAGCAGTGGAAGCTCAGAGACTTAGCCACTGGACCACAAGGGAGGTCCATAGGCTGACTATTTTTAAGAAACAGAAGACTAAGTCTTTGTTTTTACTCCCACTTATGAAATAAGGAAGGGCTTTCCCCCACAGCATGGCTCAACAGTAAAGAATCCACCTTCAGTGCAGGAGCTGCAGGAGACACAGGTTGGATTCCTGGGTCCGGAAGATCCCCTGGAGAATGGCATGGCAACCCACTCCAGTATTCTTGTCTGAAGAACCCCATGGACAGAGGAGCCTGACAGGCTACAGTCTATGGGAACGCAAAGAGTTGGACACCACTGAGTGATTAAGCACATCAGCCTAAAGAATTCATGTATTAAAGCTGAATAGAGTAATCAGCAGATATATCCACCATGCTGGGTGTGATGGGGAGATTCAGTGGACCTAAAGGTCAGAGTTCACTCTGTCCCTTGTCTCTGCTGGCCCAGAAAAACGCTCCCTCACCAAACAGTTCCTCTTCTACCTCCATGTGAATTGCCTTCCTCCCCTTTGAAGTGCCAAACCATTATCCTCAACACCTTCTGTTGCCTTTAGCTGAAGACAGTCTTTAAGGTGAGGGCTGTGGCCATTTTGGCCACGATTCTGTTTTCCAGGGTCTCTCCCATATGTATATGTTATTAAACTCTTGTGTGATTTTCTCCGGTTAATTGGTCTCATGTCAATTTAATTCTTAGACCAACCAGAAGAATGCAGAAGGGTAGAGAAAAATTTCTTCCTCTCTGATAACTGTTAAAGAGTTTCTTACCATTTTGCTCTAATTCTAGTATAAAAATTTTCCTCACCGTAAATCTTATTATTTTAATTACTTAAGCAATTTAGTTATCTATATTTAAAAGACATTTTTAAACACCATTGGCATCTAAAGAAGCTCCAAGCAGCAAATTAAAATAAGAGTAAAGTGGCATTAGTCAATAATGTCACATGTATTTAAATTAGAAGCTAATTGTTAATCACTTTGAAAATATGGATACCTAGCTAACATGGTAGTATTTTTAAAGCTCAAAGGAGAAAAGAGCACTACATATTACATGATGCATTTTAAATGCCACAAACGAAGATTCCTTCACATATTGTAAACCAACATTTTCAACCTCCCTCTTTAACCATTTTATCAAAAAAAACTTTTTAAGGTCTTATAATTCTTTGATGTAAAAGCATCATGCAGCAATAATTACTAATCTTTTTCAAATTATATTCTTAAAATAGATGATGCTTAAAGGCAAGTGGTTTTCAGCTATTCTCAAGTGACCCTTTTGAGCAAATAATTCTGAGAAATCAACTAATAATTTTGCCAGGGTAGGACCCAGTCTCTTTCAGTTCCAGAGGGCTTGAAAAGCCTTTGTTTCAGGTCTTTCACAAGACTGCTCTCTCCCAGAATCCAGGTTCATCAGAGGGCACAGTTTGCCTGAGGCTGTAAGAATTCTCTGCCTCTCTGAGGACTGATGTACTGTGAATCTTTATTTTGCTTTTTCTTTACCCAGACATATTTGATTCTGAACTATTTGTTTCCTTACTACTTTTTCCAAGATATATTCTACAAATTCTGAAGACAACGGAAGAGAAGGAAAGGGGAAGGCAAAGAGGGAAGAAAAAAGAGAGGGAAACTGAGGGAAGAGGCTGGTTTTCTCACATCCTTTGAATGTGAAACAACAGATGACAGTGGTGTAGAAAGTCAAGATGACAAAGCTCTATTACATGCAAAGGCTTACTTGAAACTCACAAGTGTGCTTGGTAGGTAGGAAGTTACTTTCAATCCAGTTTAATTAATAAACAAGTTTAGACTAAGACCAAGTTCACAAAGCAGCAAAGACAATACTTAAACCTTCAAGTTGAGATCCCAAATTGTATAACAAGCAACTCTACATAATTTACTTTTTTCCAGGAAATGGAAGAAATGAAAATATTTATTCTGTTCTTCTGTGTAAGGAATCTGCTACTAAGCTAAAGAGTTCTGTAAATGAAGTTGGTCTTCCAACATGAAAGGGATCATTCAAGGACTCTTAAGTTGTCAACAACCATTCAGAATGAACTATAGAAAGTCCACTCTGAGTGTCTCAGCCCATAAGGTACCTAGTTCAGTGCCAAGAAGTGGCAAAAAGCATTCTAAAGACAGAGTCCATGAGAAATTAAGATTGAAGAAGCCAATCCTTAGCCTTAGAGTACCATTCTTCAGTAGAAATATAATGTGAGCCTTGTCAGTAATTTATTTTCTAGTAGTCACATTAAAAAGGAAAAAAACAGGGAATTTCCTGGCAATCCCGTGGTTAGGACTCTGTGCTTCTACTACAAGTTGTTGTTATTTAGTTGCTAATTTGTGCTTACCCCCTGCCTCATTTTCTTTTACAGCCTATACTACCCCTATAACACCATGAAGACACAATGAGCAAACTGCCTAAGAATTCCCAACAGCAAAGGTCTTTAAGGAGTGTGTCTAGATATTTCAATTTGCAAAATGTACTTATATCTAATTTAATTGCATTTTGGTTGACGAACATACTTTTTGTATTCCTATCCTTTTTATGAGTTTCATGGCCCAGCATATAGTCTGTCTTGGAGAATGTTCCATGTGTACTTGGATTCATTTCCTTTAATATCCTAGATTCTATTTTGGAAGTTCCCACCTGGACTGCAAATGATCTATTGCAGCTAGGTAAGTAACCACTTACCTGGGCTTCCCTAGTAGCTCATCTCATAAAGAATCCACCTGCAGTGCAGGAAACCCCAGTTTGATTCCTGGGTCAGGAAGATCCGCTGAGAAGGAGAAGGAAAAGGCTACCCACTCCAGCATTCTGGCCTGCAGAATTCCATGGACTGTATAGTCCATGGAGTTGCAAAGAGTCAGACAAGACTGAGTGACTTTAATAATAAGAACCACTTACCTCTGTTGCTGTCTGTGTTCTCATGAAACCCAGTCTAACTGGCTCTCTGGCACAAACTGTGCATGTCTAATAAACACTGCATTTTCTTCCTGGGCCAAAAAATAAACAGGATTGCCCTTTGGGTAATTTCATCATGGGAATCTGGAGTGGCATTTTAAAAATAACTTTCCAAAAACTGTTCATCCTGTGAACCAAGAAAGGTCAAAATTTGCCTTTATATGTATTATATTTATTCCATAATTGGAAATTTTAACTGTTAAGTATGTTGGTGTCTGACAAGTGGTGCCAATTAATGCTTGACTACATTCTTTATCTTGTGGAAAGTTCAAAGTTCTAGAATTTAATGAAAGATCCAACCTGGACCCGAAGATTGTCAACAGCAAGGAGACCTCATGCTGTTACTCTCCAAGTGGGAAGCATTTTCCCTTTCCTATAAGGGGAAAGTACTTCCCTGAGTGACACTGGTGAAGAAAGCCACTTTAAAGGCCAATAATACGTTGGCAATTTCCACCAAGTGAGTTTTCAGAATCAAAGTTGTGAGTTAAAATGTTTGTGGGGATTTATACTGATGCCTTCTTAGTAAAATTATGTTGGCTTCTGCTTGAAGATTCATTGATTCTCTGCCCTTTTAGCTTTTGCTTAAGACCACCTCTCAGAATAGAGGTGCTTCTGCAGCACAGGTGCCTTCAAGTGTTTTCCAATCCCTGTGCTATTAACCTCCAACCCTGTGAAAGTTTGGTTTGCTTTTCTTTTGCTGACTTAAAAACAAAAACACCCAGCATCAATTTTGCACTAATAGCCACATCTCAGTTTAGATCAGCCACACTCACTTGCACAGCCGCCATGTGTAGGGACTGGCTCTCTTTCTGGACGTTAAGGCCTTACCTTCTGACAAACAAGAAAATATGAAAAATTATAATGGATTGGATAATAAGACTTAGGAAAGGTGATGGCCAAATGCAAAATGCTTTCCTGAACTGGATACAGGACATTGAATATTAGTGGGAAAACCCAGTGAAGTCAAAATTTTCTTTATTTTTTTCACTTGTTAGTGTAAATAATAATTTCTTAGTTTTGATAACTGTTCCCTAGTTATGTAAAGTGCAATATAAGCTGTGGGAAAGGCATGTAGAATGCTCTTAACTGCTTTTCAACTCTTCTGTAAATCTAAACCTTTCAAAATGCATATTTTTAAAATGAAATTATTGTGTTCTTGCTCTTTTGTAGCTCACTTTATTCTTCATCACTATATTGTTACCACTTTCCATGCTATTAAATATTCTGCAAAATGTATTTTTTGAAGGATAGAATTGTCATGGTCTGTGTGCAGGTTGGAAAAGAATTTACAGACATGAGGCAGAATGAGAGGAGAATAGAGTTTATTAGAGTTGGAGACACTATTAGAACATCAGGCTGGCTCAAGGGAGAGCTGACCCCTTTCACAGGCTAGTGGTCAATTTTTATGGCCTCAAGACAGAGAAAATTCCTACTGGAAGGGTGGCATTAGGTGATTGGTTAGGATGCTATCGAGTGGGTATTTTACCTAATATGGAGTCAAGAACTGGCCACTTTAGATCCGAAGGCTCATGACAATTGTTGCTATGGGCTCAGTAAGTTCCAGAGACTTTTGTCTTGTGACTTTGGTACAGGGCTCCACACCTGTGACCTTGGTATAGAGCTCCACATTGCTCCACAAGAATTACCTATAACATGCAGTTATTATAGCATATTAAACAATTTCTCTGTTAAAAATAAAATAAGGCCTTATCTTTGATTTCTCAGAGCTTCTGGAGCAATGCTCAGAACCTGGGAAGGCTGATCCAAACTGTTGCTCAGTTGTTCAAAACAGTACTATGTATTGGGATGGACTTAAAATGACATGTAAGCATGCTCTCTGTTTTCACATGTAAGCATATCATTTCTTACTTAACACACTTTGGGAAAACTACCATCTTTTTTTTTTTTTAATCTTTCAGTTTATTAGGGATTTAATAGGGGTAAGTCTTTGCTCTGGACAGAGCTTGCCATCAAGACAATAAGGAATTCACAGAACAGGAAGGACCATGGGAACAGATTCCAGTATAAATATGGACATGGAAACAAACCACAGAGTATGGTTCATTAGTCCCTCTTACAAGGGGTAAGTCACAATCCACTGCAGACAGTGTGCCCTGAGGGGGATTCAAACTGGAAAAACAGAAAGTGTCATGTGCTTTTGAGTAGATGGGTTCCTAGAGAGTGAAGACCCATGTCTAAGGGAGAATTTCAATTTCAATTTCCTTGCATCTTTCCATACACAGAAAAGCACTAAAATCATTAACTCGAATTATTTGTGATTAGTCAAGCCAATCTTTTACCAATGCTTGACTACTTGTACTCCCTTGCCCCCCAAATTCACATATAAACTGGCTCCTCCCCTACCTCTTCAGAGCAACTCCTCAGAGTATCTGAGAGGCTGTCTCCCAGGTCAGAATCCTCAGTAAGGTCCCCAAATAAAACCAAACCCACTGTTCTTATGTTGTGCATTTTTTTTTCAGTCAACAGACAGAAGAAAGGAAATAATATTCCATAGAGCACTTCAGTTTTAGTAGTCTTTTCTCTACCTTAACTACTGTCAACTGAAAAAAATACATGGAACCTAAAACTTGAGAGTTATGCTTTATTCAGCAGAAATCTTTAGGGCTTAAGCCCAAGAGGCAGCATCTCAAGTAACCCTGAGAGAACTGCTCTGATGAGGTGGGGGGAGGAGCCAGGTTGTATATTAATAGAAGCTTTTCAACAAAAGGCAAGTAGGCTGAATATCAAAAGATTATGGTTAATTAAAGAAAACCAGATATCCCAAGTTAAGGAATTCAGTGCTTTTCTATATATGGGAAGATGCAAGAATCTGGGCTCACTGAAATCATTCTTTGACATGCACCTCAGCTATCTGGGGCCAGTATCCTCTGTTTTTCACATCGGAGTTTCCTCAGGGCTCATAGTAGGGAATGACTGTAGTTTGATGGCTGCTAGATGACAGGTATTCTTTCCTTCTTGAGTTCCCTCAGGTCTCAGCCAACTTCCCTGGTGGCTGCAATTGGTGATAACTGTGACATCCTTTGTATACTGTTACAGCAGGAAACATTCCATTTCTTAATTCCTCCTTTTGATGTGAAATTCCACCAATATTTGGGAGACATTTCGTGACCTACTTTTGTCCCATGGCCCTGGGAGGCTCATCTCAGATCAGGTAAAAGATCCTGTTGATATGCCACTCCAGATGTTAATTTTGGGATTAGGTCCATTGATAGCTAATAAAAGATTCTCTGGATCTTCTGTCTTCTAATCTATTATGATCCAGGAAATGTTTCCCTCTGTTGCTTCTTCCCATGCCTAGAATCACGCTATTACAATTATTTTATAAGAGTCATAAATGTGATCTATTTTCACCAGATATTTAGCCATCATCAATTTGGTTGGAGGTTGAGTTATACACTGGGAACTATAAGAGACAATAATCTTATAAAATAGGGTATAAATGATGTAGCTAGTAATACTGACAAAGTCATAGTGCAACAGGGAGACACAATGTATAAACAATTTGGAAACAAATAACAAATTAAAACAATTATTAATATAACTAGTTGTAATCCAGTTGCAGTAAGCCATCAAGTCCATAGGAGAGTCAGCTGGAGAAGCCAAAGTCTGGTAGGATCAGGTAGAGAGAAAAGGATAAATGCTTCATCTTTGCTTACAAAGGTATACTTTATCAACTTATTGTAGGTCACACCATAACAGAAAAGATTTACTGAAAATCAAAGATTTAAGCTAGTACATTTCCCAAAGTCATAAATCATATTTATCAGTTCATTCAGTCTCATGTAAATGATTCCTATTGGAATCATTCCTATTGGAATCTGGATGAAGTAATCAGGTTTTTCATTAGAATTTTCTGATTTGTTACCTAGTTTGGTGGCATTATCTAAAGTTAACAGATTATGAGTCTTCTTGAAAATCTTCATTTTATAAAAGCATCAGTGTAAAACATTGTCTATAAAGGAAAAAACTTAAAATAGCAGGATTAAAGATTGAATACCATGCAATTAGCAGGAAACTTGGATGTTTCTGGGATATATAACATTTTAGGGTTAATAACTACAATTTTGACTGATGGCATTATATCAGGACACATCGGATGTTAGGGATTCCATATAAACTTTGAAATAACCTATATTAGTGATATTTATCCATACACTATAACCTAAGATTCATCTCCAATCGCTTAACAATATCTTTTAAGTCATTTAATATATACCAAATAAACTAACATTCCTCTCTGAGATGCCTCAGAGATGTTTCTTCAAAGTATCCCAGAGTCAGCTGGAAGCTAAAAGAGCTTTAGTTAGATTACAATATTTAGGAAGTTTATTAAAAACATCAAAAAGGTTATAAAACACAACAGGATTATAGGTCACTGTGAAACAATACTTATTCACTTAAGCAAAGACACAAAACAATGAAAAGGAAACAAATTCAGATCACTCAAGGTCACAGAAACTCACACATTCTGTTATCAAAAGGGAGAACTTCTAACAGAGAGAAATCAAATTCCAGTCTTGCACTAACTTACTTAACAAATTTATTCACTTAGTTAAACATGAATTTAAATTTAGTTAATGCTGACTATGCATAAAATGTTCTTTTTCCTCAGGGTTCCTTTCCACAACCTCCTTTTGTTGCCAAAATCTTGGCTCCCTGTGCACCAATGCCAAACAGAAATATAGAGACAGAGTTAGAAAGAAATAGAAAACAGCAGCTGGAGCTTTTCCCTGCACTGTCTCACATCTTGTCTTCTAGAAGCTTCTTTCTAGCCTGGGAAACATTTTCTATGTATTTCTTCTTCAGCCCCTGGAAAGCCCCTGGGTTGTCTTTTAAAGTGGATGCATATATAGGATTTAAATATGACAACAAAAATTAAAATAACAGTTGAAGAGTTGAGTGGTTCCTTTTACAATTTACAATGTCTCTTCTTGGGACTTCTTGGCTTTGTTGAATATGAAGTGACTGGGGAGGAAGGTGTGCCAGCTTGTATCCATCAAGCTGATAGCTCTGCTGGCCTCAAGGATGCTGGATTGGAGCCCATCCTCCCAAGCCTTTCTCAGCTGCAGGTCGAAGCCAGCAGAGTGCAGCTTGGCTCTCATGTACCCACCAGCCTGCTGCTCTCCAAAATGTATTAACTCTCACAAAGTGCCACATTCAAGAAGCTTGTGGGCAGGTGTGGAAGCACTGCTTGAAGTCTTACTGCAGATTTTCACAGACTTGCTCCCCACCCTCATGGAATTTACAGTGTAAAAAGTGAGGTAAGAAGGCCACTGAACAAGCCAATAAACTACATAATTACAAATTGTGATGCCTGCAGACTTGTAACAGGTGCTATGTCTGAGAATGGGAATAATCTGCTTTTAAGTGGGGGAGGGATCTGATATGCAAGATCAGAGGTGGCGGTGGAGAAGATTCAGGAAGGCAACATGTGTTGGAAGAGTATTCAGGCAGAGGAAAGTGTGTCAACCAGGGTTAGGAGGCTATGTAGTTTACAGGTAAAAGCAACTGGTGAGGTGATTCCTCACTTTAGAACCCATGACCCCACTTTCATGGCATCTGAGTACTTGGAAAATCTCATAATTTTTTATTTCCATTTACCACCAATTTCCAATACAATAGAATGAGGTGTTAATTACTGAATATCTTTTAAGAACTATCTGATCCTTGCAATTATCTATGTAACTAGGGTGGACCTATCTTGGGGGCATCTTCAAACTGACCCCTTCATGCCCCACTCCCAATTCTGATGAATATCCAGCCTCTGTCCTTTTTCTGTTCCTAAAAACACTGGAAAAGACTGCTTTTCCCCATCTCCTATTTCTGCTCTCACCATTCTACCATAATAAATTAAATTCCCTCATCTTTCTTGCACGTTACTTGTTCAAAGTTTAGGGAGCATTGGATAAAATGGGTTTGAAACTTGACTTTATCATTTAGCCTGAGTGATTTGGGGAAAATAATCTCTCTGCGGTTCAATTTTCCCTTCTGTAAAATAAGTATTATCAGTTCAGTTGCTCAGTCATGTACGACTCTTTGTGACCCCATGGATTGCAGCATGCCAGGCCTCCCTGTCCATCACCAACTCCCGGAGTTTACCCAAACTAATGTCCATTGAGTCGGTGATGCCATCCAATCACCTCACCTTCTGTCATCCCCTTCTCCTTCCACCGTCAATCTTCCCCAGCATCAGTGTCTTTTCCAATGAGTCAGCTCTTCCTATCAGGTGGCCAAAGTATTGGAATTTCAGCTTCAACATCAGTCCTTCCAATGAACATTCAGGGCTGATATCCTTTAGGATGGACTGGTTGGATCTCCTTGCAGTCCAAGGGACTCTCAGGAGTCTTTTCCAACACCACAATTCAAAAGCATCAATTCTTCGGCACTCAGCTTTCTTTATAGTCCAACTCTCACATCCATACATGACTACTGGAAAAACCATAGCCTTGACTAGATAGACCTTTGTTGGCAAAGTAATGTCTCTGCTTTTTAATATGCTATCTAGGTTGGTCATAATTTTTCTCCCAAGGAGTAATCGTCTTTTAATTTCATGGCCGCAGTCACCATCTGCAGTGATTTTGGAGCCCAAAAAATAAAGTCTGTCACTATTTCCACTGTTTCTCCATCTATTTGCCATGAAGTGATAGGACCAGATGCCATGATCTTAGTTTTCTGAATGTTGAGTTTTAAGTCAACTTTTTCACTCGCCTCTTTCACTTTCATCAAGAGGCTCTAACAGTTCTTTGCTTTCTGCCATCAGGGTGGTGTCATTTGCATATCTGAGGTTATTGATATTTCTCCCAGCAATCTTGATTCCAGCTTGTGCTTCATCCAGCCCAGCGTTTCTCATGATGTACTCTGCATATAAGTTAAATAAGCAGGGTGACAATATACAGCCTTGACATACTCCTTTTCCTATTTGGAACCAATCTGTTGTTCCAAAGCTATAAAATAAGTATTATAGCTTACTGTATAAGATCATTGCTATAATTGGATCAGATAATGCATACAAATGGTATAGCATATATTAGATGCTCAATAAATGTTGAACAAAGGAAATAAGTCAGTTACATAATCCAAATACATCCATATGTCTTACAACCTCTTCCAGTCATCCTAGAAATGAAAAAGGCAGAAATGTTAATTCATCAAGATGGAGGAAGCCTGCCAGGCATGAGAAGCTGGACATTTCCAAGTTCTGTTGCTAGGTGTTCTGAGCTGCGGTCATCTTGCCAAAAAAGACCTTTTACTTCTGCCACCCTCACATCAGTGCCAAGGGCTGAGTGTCCTTCTGATGGGTCCAGTGTTTTCCTGCACCCAGTGCTGTATTTTATCCACCACAGCCTCAGAGGCAAGGAGTTAGGAGAGCTTGAGCCCTGAGTCAGGGTACCCAGGACTCCCAGTCAGAAGATTCAGTCTGAACCAAGCTTTGAGTCCACTTCAGAGACAGAGTGCTTATCCAAGAATTCCCAGCCAGACAAGAATCAGCCCAGTGCTCCATAGCTGAATGCATATGGGAGGCTCCTCAGAATACATATTCTGAGCTAGAATACATTTTCATGATCTAACAGTAGAAATTAATAGTTTTAATCAATGGATACACAAAAGTATTGCACCATGTCCTGAAGTAGAACGGAATACTATTTGGTGATTAAAAAGTAAGGAAGTACTGGGGAACAAGATGGCAGAGGAGTAGGTGGACGTGGAGTCTGTCTCTCTCCACGGATACATCAGGAATACACCTTCAGACACAGAAGATCTTGCAGAACGCCAGCTGAAAGCAGGCAGGAGCACCTGACCACTGGAGAAGAATATATAGAACCATGCAAAACTCGAGATCAAGCCCTGAGTCTTTGGAGTGGGAGCACTGACTCAAAGAACCTAAGCTACCAGAGAACTAACCCTAGGGAGTATCAAATAATGAGAACTCCCACAAAGTAAACCACTTGAATACAAGACCCAGCATCACCCAACCACCAGTAGCACCCTGTGCAGGACCCCTCATCCAAGCAACAAACAAAACAAAAATACAAACTCAGTCATCAGCAGACAGGATTAGCACCTCACTCAGCCTTGCCCATCAGAGGAAAAACAAACAAAAAAACTCAGCACAAATCTCACCATATGCGAAGCTTACACAAACCACTCAATCAACCTTAGGAGGGCAGAAACCAAAAGGAATAAAGAATTCAACCTTGATGCCTGGGAGAAGGGGACCTCAAACACAATAAGTTTAAAAAAAATAATGAAAGGGCAGAGAAATACTACACATATAAAGGAACAAACTAGAAACAGAGAACTTCAAATAAATGAAGAGGAAATAGGCAAACTACCTGAAAAAGAATTCAGAATAATGACAGTAAAGATGATAAAAAAAAAAAAAAACTTGAAAACAGAATGGAGAAGATGCAAGACTCAATTAACAAAGACCTAGAAGAATTAAAGAACAAACATACATAAAAAACAACACAATTACTGAAATTAAAAATACTCTAGAAGGAATCAATAGCAGAATATCTGAAGCAGTGACCTGGAAAATAAAATGGTGGAAATAACTTCAGAAGAGCAGAATAAAGTAAAAAGAATGAAAAGAATTGAGGACAGTCTCAGGGACTTCTGGGACAACATCAAACACACCAACATTCAAATTATATGGGTCCCAGAAGAAGAACAGAAAAAGAAAGGGTGTGAGAAAAAATTTGAAGACATTATAGTTGAAAATTTCCCCAACATGGAAAAGGAAATAGTCAATCAAGTTCAAGAGGCATAAAGAGTCCCATACAGGATAAACCCAAGGAGAAACATGCCAAGACACATACAAATCAAACTTACAAAGACTAAACACAAAGAAAGAATATTAAAAGTGGCAAGGAAAAAGCAACAAGTAACATACAAGGGAAAACCCGTACATATAATGGCTGATCTTTCAGCAGAAACTCTGTAGGCCAGAAAGGAATGGCAGGATATATTTAAACTACTGAAAGGGAAAAAATCTACAACCAACATTAATGTACCCAGCAAGGATCTCATTCAAAACTGATGGAGAAATTAAAAGCTTTTCAGACAAACAAAAGTTAAGAGAATTCAGTACCACCAAACCAGCTTTACAACAAATGTTAAACAGATTTATATAGTCAAGAAATACAAGAGAAGAAAAAAGATCTACAAAACCAACTGCAAACAATTAAGAAAATGACAACAGGAACATATGTATCAAAAATTGCTTTAAATGTAAATAGATGAAATGCTCCAACCAAAAGTCACAGAGTGGCTGAATGGATACAAAAACAAGACCCATATATATGCTGTCTACAAGAAACCCACTTCAGACCTAAAGACACATACAGACTGAAAGTGAGAGGATGGAAAAATATATTCCATGCAAATGGGAAGCAAAAGAAAGCTGAAGTAGCAATCCTCAAATCAGATAAAATAGACCTTAAACTAAAGACGATTATAAGAGATAAGGAAGGACACTACATGATGATCAAGGATCAATCTAAGAGGAAGACATAACAGTTGTAAATATCTATGCACCCAACATAGGAGCACCTCGATACATAAGACAAACACAAATAGATATAAAAAGAGAAAACAGTAACACAATAATAGTAGGAGACGTCAACACCCCACTCACACCAATGGACAGATCATCAAAACAGAAAATTAATAAGTAAACATAAGCCTTAAATGGTACATTAGATGAGATGAATCTCATTGATATCTTCAGGACATTCCATCCAAATGCAGAAGAGTATACCTTCTTCTCAAGTGCATATGATATATTCTCCAGGATAGACCACATTTTGGGTCAAAAATAAAACCTCAGTACATTTAAGAAAATTGAAATTGTATCAAGCATCTTTTCGAACCACAACGCTATGAGACTAGATATCAATTATAAGAAAAAAGTGTAAAAAACACAAACACATGAAGATTAAATGATACACTTCTAAATAAGCAACAGATTACTGAAAAAATCAAAAGGGAAATCAAAAAGTTTCTAGAAACAAATGACAATCAAAACACAACAACTCGAAACCTTTGGGATGCAGCAAAAGCAGTTCTAAGAGGGAAGTTTATAGCAATACAATCCTACCTCAAGAAACAAGAAAAGCATCGAATAGACAACCTAACTTTACATCTGAAACAACTGGAAAAGAGGGGGGAAAAAAACAAAATTAGTATTAGGAAAGAAATAATAAAGATCCAAGCAGAAATAAATGAAAAAGAAATGAAAGAAATAATAGTAAAGATTAATAAAACTAAAAGTTGGATTTTTGAGAAGATAAGCAAAATTGACAAATCTTTAGCTAGACTCTCAAGGAAAAAAGAGAGAAGAATCAAATCAACAAAATTAGAAATGAAAAAGGAGAAGTTCCAACAGATGATGCAGCAATACAAAGGACTATAAGAGACTACTATGAACAACTATACGGCAATAAAATGGATAACCTGGAAGAAATGGACAGATTAGAAAAGTCCAATCTTCAAAGACTGAACCAGGAAGAAATAGAAAATATGAACAACCCAATTACAAGCACTGAATTTGAAGCTGTAATAAAAAATCTCCCAAAAAACAAAAGTCCAGGACCAGATGGCTTCACAGGAGAATTCTATCAAACATTTAGACAAGAGCTAATGCCTATCCTTCTAAAACTCTTTCAAAAAATTGCAGAGGAAGGAACACGTCCAAACTCATTCTACGAGGCCACCGTCACCCTGATACTGAAACCAGACAAAGACAACACACAAAAAGAAAACTATAGGCCAATATCACAGATGAACATAGATGCAAAAATCCTCGACAAAATTTTAGCAAACAGAATTCGGCAACACATCAAAAAATTCACACACCACAATCAAGTTGGGTTTATTCCAAGGATGCAAGAATTCTTCAATATATGCAAATCAATCAATGTGATACACCATATTAACAAATTGAAAGATAAAAACCATATGATTATCTCAATAGATGCAGAAAAAGCCTTTGACAAAATTCAGCACCATTTGTGATTAAAACTCTTCAAAAAATGGGCAAAGAAGGAACCTACCTCAACTTAATAAAGGTCATATATGATAAACCTATAGCAAACATTATTCTCAATGGTGAAAAACTGAAAGCACTCCCCCTAAGATCAGGAACAAAACAAAGGTGTCCAATTTCACCACTATTATTCAACATAGTTCTGGAAGTCCTAGCTACAGCAATCAGAGAAGAAAATGAAATAAAAGGAATCCAGATCAGAAAAGAAGCAAAGTTCTCACTGTTTGCAGGTGACATGAGACTGTACATAGAAAACCCTAAAGATACTATCAGAAAATTACTAGAGCTAAACAGTGAATTTAGCAAAGTTGCAGGATACAAAATCAATACAAAGAAATCATTTGCATTTTTATATACTAACAATGAAAAATCAAAAAGGGAAATTAAGGAATCAATCCCATTCACCATTGCAACAAAAAGAATTAAATATCTAGGAATAAACTCACATAAGGAGACAAAAGAACTGTACACAGACAATTATAAGACACTGATGAAAGAAATCAAAGATGACATAAACAGATGGAGAGATATTCCATGTTCCTGGGTAGGAAGAATCATTATTGTGAAAATGACTATACTACCAAATACAATCTACAGATTCAATGCAATCCCTATGAAATTACCAATGGCATTTTTCACAGAACTAGAACAAAAAATTTCACAATTCATATGGAAACACAAAGACCCCAAATAACCAAAACAGTCTTGAGAAAGAAGAAAGGAACTGGAGGAATCAACCTCCTGACTTCAAATTATACTACAAAGCTACAGTCATCAAGACAGTATGGTACTGGCACAAAACAGAAATATAGACCAATGGAACAAGATAGAAAGCCCAGAAATAAACTCATGCACCTATGGCTACCTTACTTTGACGAAGGAGGCAAGAATATACAATGGGGCAAAGACAGCCTCTTCAATAAATGGTGCTGGGAAAACTGACAGCTACGTGTAAAAGAATGAAATTAGGACACTTCCTAACACCATACATAAAGATAAACTGAAAATGGATTAAATACCTAAATGTAAGACTGGAAACCATAAAACTCTTAGAGGAAAACATAGGTAGAACACTCAATGATATAAATCAAAGCAAGATCCTCTATGACCCACCTCCTAGAGTAATGGACATAAAAACAAAAGTAAACAAGCAGGACCTGATTAAACTTAAAATCTTTTGTGCAACAAAGGAAACTATAAGCAAGGTGAAAAGACAGCCCTCAGAATGGGAGAAAATAATAGCAACTGAAACAACTGACAAAGGATTAATTTCAAAAATATATAAGCAGTTCATACAACTCAATACCAGAAAAAAAAAAACAACAACCCAATCAAAATGTAGAGAAAAGACCTAACCTAAACAGACATTTCTCTAAAGAAGACAAACAGATGGCTAACAAACACATGAAAAGATGCTCAACATCACTTATTATTAAAGAAATGCAAATCAAAAGCACAATGAGATATCACCTCACACCAGTCAGAATGGCTATCATCAGAAAGTCTATAAACAATAAATGCTGGAGAGGGTGTGGACAAAAGGGAACACTCTTGCACTATTGGTGGGAATGTAAATTGATACAGCCACTATGGGAGACAGTATGGAGATTCCTTAAAAAATTAGGAATAAAACCACCCTATGACCCAGCAATCCCACGCCTAGGCATATACCCTGAGGAAACCAAAATTGAAAAAATCACAAGTATCCCATTGTTCATTGCAGCACTATTTACAATAGTTAGAACATGGAAGCAACATAGATGTCCATTGCTAGATGAATGGATAAGGAAGTTGTAGTACATATACACCATGGAATATTACTGACCCATAAAAAGGAATGTATTTGAGTCCATTCTAATGAGGTGGATGAACCTAGAACCTGTTATACAGAGTGAAGTAAGTCAGAAAGAGAAAGATAAATATCATATTCTAACACATATATACAGACTCTAGAAAAGTGGTACTGAAGAACTTATTTCAGGGCAGCAATGGAGAAACAGACATAGAGAATAGACTTATGGACATGGGGAGAGGGGAGGAGAGGGCGAGGTGTATGGACAGAGTAACACGGTAACTCACATTACCATATGTAAAATAGACAGCCAAAGGGAATTTGCTGTATGTCTCAGGAAACTCAAACAGGGGCTCTGTATCAACCTAGAGGGGTGGGATGGGGGGGAAGATGGGAGGGAGATTTAAAAGAGAGGGGAGATATGTATACCTATGGCTGATTCATGTTGAGGTTTGACAGAAAACAATAAAATTCTGTAAAGCAATTATCCTTCAATTAAAAAATAAATTTAAAAAAAAGTAAGGAAGTATTGTTACATGTGAACATAAGAATGAACTGCAAAAACATCATACTAAGTGAAAGAGCCAGGCACAAAGGCCACATCTTTTACAATGCATTTATATGAAATGTCCAGAAAAGTTAAATTTATAGAGACAGAAAGTAGATTAGTGGTTGCCTTGGGCTGGGGGTAGGAATGGGGAGTGTCTAAATGGATATGAGTTTTATTTTGAGGGAGATGAAAATGTTTTAAAATGAGGTTACGCTGGAGCCTATTATATAGAGTGAAATAAGTCAGAAAGAAAAGCACCAATACAGTATACTAACACACATATATGGAATTTAGAAAGATGGTAATGATGACCCTGTATGCAAGACAGCAAAAGAGACACGGATATATAGAACAGTCTTTTGGACTCTGTGGGAGAAGGCGAGGGTGGGATGATTTGAGAGAACAGCATTGAAACATACATATTATCATGTGTGAAACAGATCACCAGTCCAGGTTTGATGCCTGAGACAGGGTGCTCAGGGCTGGTGCACTGGGATGACCCTGAGGGATGGGATGGGGAGGGAGGTGGGAGGGGGGTTCAGGATGGGAAACACATGTACACCCATGGCTGATTCATGTCAATGTATGGCAAAAACCACCACAATATTGTAAAGTAATTAGCCTCCAATGAAAATAAATAATTAAAAAAAAATAAAATGAAGTTATGGATGGTTACACAATTCTGTGAATAAACTAAGAACTTGCTGAATTAAAATAGCTGACTTTATGGTATATAAATTACACTGTCACAACATTATTAATAAAAAATTAATTTGAAAAATAAATGGTTCTCACTTTGGGCCTCAACTTAGAGGCTGTAATTTCCAGATAAAAAATGACCTGTGTTCCATTGCTCTGCAATCTTGGCCAGGTCACCCAAATTTGCCTCACCTCTTAGCCTGAAAAGGAACAGCGGACTCCAGAGATGACTGTTCTGAAATCCTCATGCGGGGAGAGGCCAGGGAATGAATTCTCTCCAAGAGCCTCCAGGAGGAATACAGCCTTACTGACACATTGATTTTAGGACTTCTGATCTCTAGAACTGTAAGATAATATATTGGTGCTGTTTTAAGCCAATAAATTTGTGGTAATTTGTTATGGTAGCATTAGAAAACTAATGTACTGTTTAAAAAATGAATTCCTACAATGCAAGAAGTATCTTCGGAAAGATTTAAAATTTCACCTTTAAGCCTTACTCATCAGCAAATTTTATTTCTATAAATACAGAGAAAAGCCTTATTAAAAACTGTTAGGGGGACTTCCCTGAAAGTCCAGCGGTTAAGACTTAGCCTTGCAAGGCAGCCTCCTGAAGGTTTGATCCCTGGTCAGAGAGCTAAGATCCCATATACCTTGCAGCCAAAAAACCAGAAGAGAAATGAGAAGCAATGTTGTAACCAATTCAATAAGGACTTTAAAAATGGTCCACATTAAAAAAAAAATCTTTAAAAAGAAAAAAAGACTATTAGGAAAAGGCACGTTCATTGGAGATTCCCAGGGGGTGCTAGTGGTAAAGAACCCGCCTGCCAATGCAGAAGACATAGGTGGCTCGGTTTCAATCCCAAGGTCAGGAAGATCCACTGGAGGAGGGCATGGCAACCCACTCCAGTATTATTGCCTGGAGAATCCTATGGACAGAGGAGCCAGGTGGGTTACAGTCCATAGCGTCACAAAGAGTCGGACATTACTGAGGCGACGTAGCACGCACACAAGATGCTTCTATTGTCTTCCCATGCTGGGTGCCAGAATCTTGACTGTGGTTGTCAATTTGGAGTACAGATGATTCAGACACTATACCAAGTCCTACATAAAGTGGTCCTTCAATTTGTGACATTAAAATGATAACAAGGATTAAGACTGATTTAGTTACACTAAAGAATCAGAACCCCAATCAGTTTACTTAACAATTAACTTAAAGGGGGAGGGATAAATTGGGAGGTTGAGATTAACAAATATACACTACTATATACAGAATAGATAACCTACTGTATAGCACAGGGAATGCTACTCAATTCTCTGCGGTGAAGAATCTAAAAAGAGTGGATATATGTACATGTATGTCTGACTCACTTCACTGTATACCCGAAACTAACATGGCATTGTAAAAACCATATTCCAGTAAAAATAATGAAAAGTTAACTTAGAGAGTAAATAATATATAGGCTTTGTTCAAGTTAGCTCCCCACTCTTTATTAAAAGTCTAATATACTTTAATCCTGCTGTCTTTGGTTTCAGTTTCTCCCTACAGGATGACAATCCCTCTGCCCTCAGCCTAACTATAATGCATCCGCAGATCCACTCGCCTACTTCACATTTCCTCTAGGTTGTCTCAGATGTTCCAAGTCCAACATGGGCAAAATAATCAATCAGCTCTACCCCACCCCACTTCCCACCTCATGCTCTGTCATCCTTTATTCCCTGATTTACAAGGCTGTCAGAGAAACAGAACACCATTTGATATGCTTGTTAATTTTTTTAATTCCTAAATATTCCTTACATCTGCCCTCTCCTCCCTGCTACAACCATGGTCCAGCTCTAAGACCTCAGCCTCTCTCTCCAGGACCACTCTCACAGCTCCCTCATTCATTTACCTTGAGGCAGGTAAATTCGTTGAGTCAATTTGTTCCAAACAGACTGCAGAAAAAACATTCTAACATACACATCTAATCACTCTTTGTGACCCCTATGGACTGTAGCCTGCCAGGCTCCACTGTCCATGGGATTCTCCAGGCAAGAATACTGGAGTGGGTAGCCATTCCCTTTTGCAAGGGATCTTCCTGACCCAAACCTGGGTCTCTTGCATTGCACAGAAATTCTTTACCATCTGAGCCACCAGGAAAGCCCAATCATTTACCACTGCTTATGTGAAACCCATCCTTATTCTACCTCACTAGCTTCAACTGAAGGCCAACTCTTCAGTTTCCTGCTAGAGTTATACATGTGATAGCTTCCCCCCACTACTCGCTGCAACACCTTAGAACAGTTCCCAGTTTCCATTTGGAAATCTATGGGCTTCTGGAGAACCTGGCTCCTGCCCTGCCTGGTATCTAGTATCTGGAACGGAATATGTGGCTTCATACAGATATGCTATTTAAGAATGTGCACATGACCTCTACTAGTCCAATCAGAGTGGATCTAGGACTGGGGTTGGAATTTCTTGCACAAAGTCTCTGGACAATAGGGTAGATGAACCAGAGGGCTGGGATGCTAGATGCCAATGTAGTATCATGAAGAAGGAAACCCACTAAGGGCAAATATGGCCTCTGAGGCACATATTTGTCCTGGGATAAAACCATGAGCTTCTGCATGATATTATGCCTGAGGGCTATGTTACCTTGAAATGTTTCCATTTTATGAGTAAATAAATTTCTTTCATTATTTAAAGTATTTAAATTGAGATTTATATAAATGGATAGATACCCTGTGTTCATGAATTGGAAGACTAAATATTGTTAAGATGTCAATTCTTTCCACTTTGATCTACAGATTCAACACATCCCAATCAAAATCCCAGCAAGCTGTTTTGTGGACATCAACAAACTAATTCCAAAGTTTGTGTGAAAAAGGCAAAAATAAAAAATAATCAACAAAATACTGAAAAAGAAGGAAGCTGGAAGACTGACACACCAGATTGCAAGACTTACTATAAACTATGGCAATCAAGACAGTGTGGTATAGGATAAGAACAAAAAAAGATATACAGATTAGTGGAACAGAAGAGTCCAGAAACAGATCCACCCAATATAGACAACTTACCTTGGATAAAGAAAAAAAACAAAATCAATTCCATGGAGGAAAAAAAAAATAGTCTTTTCAACGAACCATGCTGGAACAATTGAACTTGCATATGCAAAAAAAAGTCTAGACACAGACGTTACACTGGTCACAAAAATTAAATTTTGTAAAGATTATTGTAAAGAAAAATAATTTTCCTCTACTCACACTCAGAACACTTCAGCAGGCAGATGTGTTTCCCACACCAAGCAATTCTCCAACACCTGCTGAATGGCCTACAATTCAATTTAATACTGACACTAGCCAGATTCAGCACAGACTCCATGAGGTGGCTGGCACCCACTCCAGATGCCGGCTCCAAGTCCAAGATGTCACCTGTGCTTCTGACCAACTGGCTGTAAACCAGAGTTTCCAAAACCCCTTCCTAAGGTTTCAATCATTCAAGTTTCCATGACCCACTCCTGAGGTATAATAATTTTCTAGAACAGCTCAGAGAACTAGAGGAAATACTTATGTTTACAGGTTTATTACATAGTAAAAGACCCAGGTGAATAGCCAGATTAAGAAATATGTGGGGCAAGGTCCAGAAGGGTCTTGAGCATAGGAGCGTTTATCCCCTTGGAGTTGGGTTGCACCACCCTCCAGGCATCTGGATATATTCACTGACCTGGAAGCTCTTCAAGCCTCATACTTTGGAGATTCTTTGGAGACCTTATCATGTAGGCAAGACACATCCACTTCATTTCTAACCCCTCCCCTCTTGTCTCCAAGAACTGGGGAGTGGGGCTGCAAGTTCAAGCTTCTAATCTCAGCTTATTCTTTTTGGTGACCAGCCTCTCCACCCAGAGGTGCATCAAGAGTTCTTTCATTAGAATAAAAGTTCTTATCATCCAGGAGGGCTTCCTGGTAGCTCAACCAGTAAAGAATTCTCCTGCAAAGCAGGAGAACCCAGTTCAATTCCTGAAGTTACAAAGGTCTCAGGAACTCTGTGCCAGAAATTGGGGATATGTGTGGGTGTGTGTGTGTTTACTGCAGCATTATTTATGATAGTCAAGGTATGGAAGCAACCTAAGTATCCATCAATGGATGAATGGATAAAGAAACCGTGGTATATATACAATGGAATATTACTCACTCATAAAAAGTGATGAAACATGAATGGACCTCAGAGGCATTATACTAAGTAAAATAAGTCAGACAGAGAAAGACAAATACCATATGACCTCACTTACATGTGGAATCTAAAAACAAAAAGGGTCACATATAGAGGGAATAGATTGGTGGTTGCCAGAGGTGCGGATGGAGGGTGGGAGAAATTGAGTAAACTGTTTTTATGGGTTTTTTCCTTAGTTTAAATACATTGAATTAAAACATTTCTAAACTTCTACTCTGTGAAGACTGTTAAAAGAATCAAAAGATATGCCACAACTGGAAAATATTTGCAAATTGTTAAAGGATTTTCATTTAAAAATACAAAGAACACTGAAAACTCAGCAATAAGAAAACAGACAACCCACCAAAAAAAAAAACCAAAATGGGCAAAAGATCTGAACAGACACCTCACCAAGGAAGATGGCAAATAAGTATTTGCAAAGATGCTCATCTTCATTTGTCATAGGGGAAGTTCATGAAACAAAAGTGAGATACCACACACATCTCTCAGAATGACTAAAACCCAGAACACTGGCAACACCAAATGCTGGTGAACATGCAACACAACAGGTACTATCACTCGTGCTGGCTGGGGATGCAAATGGTACAGGCTCTTTGGCAAAAATCTTGGCTATCTCTTCAAAAGTTAAACATAGTCTTACCATACCATATCATACATACAATTACCATAACATACAATTCGGCAATCTTATCTTTTTTTAATCTGTAACATTTATTTAGGCAAAAAAAAATTCCCCAAAACAAAATCTGTACACACAGCATTAATACCTATGTGACGTCTTGATTTAAAATACAGTGTGATTCATGTGCAGGACACTTCCATTCATCCAGTCACAGTCAGAACAGAGCCTTCAGTCCAGATAATTGAGAGTCTTTGAAATGTATACATATTACACTTTCCAATGAAATTTTTTATATCCTTTGAAAGAAGTTAAACTCTTCCACCAAAATTTAAGCAAAAGATTGTTTTCTTCTACATTCACGAGTCAGCAAGAACTTGACACTGGGAATTCTATAAAAGTCAGGAATTTCAAATTTTTATTCTTACAGATTATCTGAGAGTATGAATCTTGACATAATATCCTCCCATTTTTAAATGCTCTCAAGAATATCCTGCATTTATAAAAGGATGTCTCAGCTTTCATTAGCTAAGTAGCTTCCTGCCTCTAAGTTGATTAAAATAAGCTTTAAAAAACCCAATTTGAACAATGTTCCAAAATAAATTCAAAATTAAGCATGTATTATTAATGAACTACATTTATGATTTCTCATCATCTGATAAATTTGGATTTTATAAACATCCCTAATAGCTATTCTGTCTAGGTATGAAGTTAGGATGTGCTCTCTGAAAGAGCTGTGCTACATCCAGAGATATAGCTTTGATTTTCTTGTAATTTACAAAAAAAAGGGGGCAGGGAATAGGCAGAAAAAGCCCTTTCTCAGGGTAACATAGAGTGTCTTAGGTTAAGATTTGGAAACCAAAGAATGCACAATTAGGAATAGACATGTCATGCAAAAGCTATAAAATACTAAAAAATATATAACAATTACTCATTCAAAGCACACTCAGCAAAATTTCCTATCATACTGCTAGTTTCATCACTGAATGAAGTCTGCATTTGCTTTATTACTTAAATAAATAGTTCCTGAGTTAACACGAAAAATGAAAAAAATGTGTCAACATAAAGCAATTGGTAAAGTTTAAACATCCAATATCCACACAACCATTTGAAACTGCTGCAATGGATTTGAGAGGGAAACCATAAGTTTGCAAAACTGTAAGCTGCGGCAATCTTATTTATCCAGTTTATTTGAAAACCTATATTCACTTAAAACCCCACAAACAAAAAAACAAACAAAAATCCTGCAAACAACTGTCTATACCAACTTATAACTGCCTGAAACTGGAAGCAACCAAGAAGTCCTTCCATAGGTGCAGGGATAAACAGACTGTGATGCATGCAGACAACAGAATGTAGTTGAGTGTAAAAAAGAAGCTGTAAAAAGATACAATGGGAGCTTCTGTGCTGGCTCAGTGGTAAAGAATCTGCCTGCCAATGCAGCGGCCATGGGTTTGATCCTTGGTCTGAGAAGATTCCACACATCACAGGACGACTAAGCCCATGTGTCACAACTACTGAGCCAGTGTTCTGGAACCCGCCAGCCCTGACGAGAGACCACTGCAATGAGAAGACCATGTACAAGAGAGAAGCCTCTGCTCATCACAACTGAAGCAGGCCTGTGCGGAGCAATGAAAGCTCAGCACAGCCAAAAATAAAATAAAAATTAAAAAGACATGATGAAGGACTCTTAAGTGACTATTTATTACTGGGTGAAAGAAGCCAGTGTGGAAAAGCTATATTGCTTAGTCCAAATATAGGCCATTCTGGAAAATACAAAACTATGGACAATAAAATGATCAGTGGTTGTCAGGTTTTCTGAGAAGGGAGGAGTAAAGAAACAGGAGGGGAACAGGGGGTTTTCAGGGGGCAAATGGGATTTTTCTCACTATAAGTCAAAACCCATAACCTACCTGTACTTTATATTCTAAGACTAATGTTGTCTGTGAGCACTTTATACTGTGTTCATTCATAAATTCATTCATCATTTCCTCAAGAAGTGATTATCAAGCATGACTTAATACATACAGTATGTCCTAGGTCAAAATATTCTGTGTGTATTTGCACTTATTGCATCCCTTACTGGAATTTCTTTCTCCATTACTTGCCTAGTATTTGCCTGTTTGACATTCTAAGCTTGCCCCAGTTATAAAGTGCTCTGAAAACACATACACAGTGCCTCTCCCCACCTGGAGTTAGTTCATCCTCTTGTCTGTCTCATGTGAGCTTCTATACTTGAATGTTTCACCATATGGACCAGTATTGGACTACATCTCTTCTATAAGCTCTTCAAGGTGGGGGAGCATTGCTATTTAAATGACTTTATAAACTGTAACCGCCAGTCAGTGAAAACCTTGAACACTCACTGTTCAGAGAAATAGACTTTTAATATCTATTTTATGTGTGCCTATAAAACATATAAAATAAAAATAATGCAGGTTTTTAGTAAGGTTCAGAGATCTTTACACAGAAAGAAGAAACATTAATGTACCTTAAAAGTCAAAACCACACAGAATGCAATTAAATGATCAACACCGATGGGCTACAGATTTCTGGGAGAGACTCAGGAGTCAGGTGATGAGTGGGCTTGGATCCAGGGACGTGGGTGTGAAGACTGGACCAGAATGTAGCATCCCCAGCAAATCCTCCATTAACAAAGATGGTAACTGTCTTCCATTTATTTTTTTAATGAATTAATAGATTATGTAATTGAGAGCTGTTTAGATTCATAGCAAAATTGGGCAGAAGTACAGAGTTTCCTCATTTACTCCTTGTCTGCATACATGGCTCTTCCCCCACAATGGGCATCCTGCTCCCCGTGGTCCTTGTTAGAATGGAGGACACTGCCCTGCAAGGCAAGGTGTGCCTGTCTTTCCTAGAGGGTAAACATCTTCCTAGTTTTAGAAAAGTTCTAAATGTTCAGGAAAACTGAAATCATAACAATAATACTATTGTGTTAAAGAACACATATGAACTTCTTACGTATTTTTAATGTACAAAATATTTGGCCTATCAGAACTTCAGCTTTATAACTAAAATGTCAGATCAAGCAATTGATTTAGATTTGTGATTTAAAGTTGAAATCTTCCTGAATTGGAACATTTATGTGACTTTTATTAAACTTTACTGTATTTACACATTCAATTTATTACATTTATAAGTTATACAATACTTAGGTTTTATTTATTAGGTCAAAATACTTATAAAGGAACTGGGATGCATTAAATTTGCAATGCAGTTTAAAGATACAAAATGTGTAAACAGTCCAGACTTAGCAGTAATAAGAGCCCCCCTGCAACTGACAGTTAATAATTGCTAAAAAATATAAATGTAGTATGGGCTTTAAAGCTTTGGGAAAAACTAGGGCTTTATATCTGTGACTTATTTTAAAAATCTCAATAGACTTTTTTGAAATAGATGCAGTTTCCTCTGAGGAAAACAAAAACAACCTCTCATATCTAACTTTTCCAGAGCAAATCAACCCTTCCTTTAATCTTTGAAACCTCTATAACTGTATAAAAATATAGATTTTCCCCTGCATTTATCTCTTTGCTATCATGCAGTGAAATTCCAGAACACAAGGACAATGTCTCATTTATATCCAATTCTGTAATGTCTGGCATAAGCTTTTGGCACACAGTAAGTGCTCAATAAATACTGAACATAATGCAAAGGTTTTGGAAAAGACAGCAGAGCATGACTTAATATCTCCAATGTACATTTATTCATTGTTAAGATACTAGTACCAAGCAATACAAGTGTATCCCAGGTAACTTGAAGCATGATTAACATTTTGGTCAAATTTCAGAGTGAAAAAAAACTGTGTAACAGTTCATCTCTCTTCCCATCCATTCCTGTGCCAGTTAAATTCCACAGGAATTGCTGTGGATTCTTTAACTTTGCTTCTTATCCTTGAGCAGCTCCGAGGCTTCAGAATTTGTTGGTTGTTTCTGGATCTTGATTTAAACATTGACTTTGCCACAGTGAAAAGCACTTGGAACGAAGGAACCCATGCTCAAGTACTGATCCTGCCACAGGCCAAATGCAACAGAGCAGCTGTGCAGCCTGGGGCTGAGTGGTCCTCTCTGAGCACCACTGTCCTTGTCAGTAAAAGAAAATGCTCTCAGGATTTGCCTCACAGAGATTCTGTGCTTACAGAATGCCATCATAAGGTATAAATTCGGGGCAACTATACAAATGAAAGATGCTACATGCTCACAAAAACCACTTCTCTCTCTGTCTCGACATTGCTTTCCAGATCCCTCCTACTCAGAGTGTGTCTGTGGCCCAGTACCTGGGAATTTGTTGGATGTGCAGAATCGCAGTCTCACCCTCTAGGACCTCCTGAATCAGAAGCTGCATGGGAATAAAGTCCCAGATGACTGCGTGTTACAATGTGAGCAACATTGTCCACACAGGACTGAAGGGACAAGTGTGCTCATTTCTTCTCGCTGCTGTAATAAATCACCACTAATTGAGTGCCTGAAACAACAAAAGTGTACAGTCTTCCACTCCTGGAGGCAGAAGTCCTAGACTCAAGGTGCAGTCAGCTCTGGTTCCTTCTCTGGCCCCAGGGGAGGTCTATCTCCTTGACTTTTCCGTTTCTGGAGGCACCTGCATCCTTAGCCCCTTCCTGGCCTCTTCCTGCATCACTGACCACTTCTGGCTCCAGTCTTCTTCTCTGACTCTGACCCCTGCCCTTCACTCTGTGATGACAGTAGACCACCTGGATAATCCAGGATACCCATCCCATCTTGTTTTCAAACTTCAGTCACTTATACAAAAGTACTTCTTGTCATATAAAGTAACACATTCACAGGGGGGATTAGGACATGGCCATCTTTGAGGAGCCACTATTCTGTCTGTAACACATACCATGTGATTAAACTTTGCTCATTTAATCAGCAATCAGTTTCAAAGAGTGGCAACTGAATAACATGCCCTCAGTTTGTTAATCCAATCATTTGTATTCTTAGTATTTCAGGGCCTAAACTCTGCCGGGCAAATCATGTATCTTCTTTGTTCTCACTCTCTTCCACTCCTACCCCCTAAACTCCTTCTCTTCCATTTGCCCACCTACCACTTCATCTTTACTCTCAACAAATGACTTGGCCTCCTATTTCACAGAGAAATGATAGTCCACCAGACATTTTTGATGATAGATGGTTCTATGATAATTTAGCATTTATCTTAGAAAGAGTGCAGAAAATTAGGTAGAACTGCTATAATAAAACTTCTTTCATCCCTTTTCCCTTTTATATGAACAGGGTGTTTGGTTAATTGTTTCTAATTTGCACTATAAAAATAAAATATGGATAGAATTGACACTAAAGCTTGTCTTGTTTTATTATTATGTAATATTTATCCACAGATATATGAATTAAATTTTAGAAGCCCTACTCATCACACTAGGAGATATATTTCAACAATACGCTACTTTTCATGCTAATAGTTATTATCAAAATTATAAAACATTATGCTATTTTATCAACTATGTGCTAAATAATTATATCTAAATTGAGGATGAATATTTTATTACAGGGCTCCCCAGGTGGTGCTAGTGATAAAGAACCTGCCTGTCAATGGAGGAGAGGTAAGAGATGCTGGTTCAGTCCCTGTGTCGGGCAGATCCCCTGGAGGAGGACATGGCAACTCACTCCATTACTCTTGCCTAGAGAATCCCACAGACAGAGGAGCGTGGTGGGCTGCAGTCCACAGGGTCGCACAGAGTCAGACACAACTGAAGCGACTTAGCAGGCACGCATTTTATCACATTCATATTTTTGTTGCAGCTCAGTATGGTAGGTTGATTAATAGAATAGAGTATAACATTCAGTTATGGAAATTAAAAGGATATGAGTGTTCAAGGAATGGGCTTACATTTTGAAACTGCTAAACTACTAAAAAAAGAAATTGTTCATTTTTTTATCCTGTTTACCTTCTCACTGTGTTATGGCGAGTATCACACTGTTAGGGTATTTTTATTTTATTGACTGTATTTAAAAGATACAATATATTTTTAACATGCTAAAAATTACATCCTTTGTAGCTATTTATACTTTAAAAGAAAGCATTTGGATGTCAAATTTAAAACGTGTGAATAACACACATTTTTTCAAACACTTTTTAGGGTAACTGAACAAAACAGTTTGAAGACTCATGAGCTAAAACATTGATTTTCAAACTTAAGCACACATCAGAATCACCTGGAAGGTGGTTAAGACGCACGCACATCGCTGGTCTCCTCCGTTTCACCCAATCAGTCTGGAGTAGCTTGGATCTGGGACATTTGCATCAGTTCCCAGGTGGTGCGGACTGTGCTGGACCCACCCTGAGAACTACAGCCCTGCTCTAGAATACTTACTAGCCTATATGCAGTTGACGGAACTGGGAACACCTACATCCTCCGACTCCTCCTTCTCCCACAGCCTCCGAGATCTCCACCACCCCTCCTCATCCCCGCCCAGCCCAGCGCAGCCCCGCCCCCACCTGCATCCCTCCCACCGTCTCTCCGCGGCTAGCCAGAAGGACCTTCCTGGCCACAGTGACCCGCTTGCTCAGAACCTCCCCCTACTTTCCGTTACCCTGAAGGTGCAAGACCAAATTTCCTCCTGTGTCTCTTAGTCTTCGCTCGTTTTTAGAGCTTTATCTCCCATCTCCAATCCTCACCACCACTGTAAACTCCGAGTCTCCTGAAGTATTTCCTGTTCCTTTAACGTGCTCCGCTTTGTCTTACCTCTGGGATATGCAGCTTAAACTCTTCTGCTTCCGCCAACCCTTCTTCACTGTGCTGAGTCCTACTCACCTCCAGATAACTTGTTAGAAATCGCTTCATCCAGGGCTCATCCTGAACTCTTTAAAAACAACTCAAATCCCACCAAATGTGCTCTCATAACTCACTCTGGCTTCAAGGGCTGCCCATCACATATGATGCTACTTGCCTGTTTGCTTACCTGACTCTCTCCCTCTAGATTTCAGTTGTCCCAGGGCAGGACCTTGTCTTGCTTACCATTGTATCTCTAGTTACAGTGCCTGGAGCATCGTAGTTGTCTGGAAGATGTTTGTTGAATGAATTAATGTTCCTCCCATTCATGTGGCCCCAGTGCTGAAATGACAAGCAGAGAGAATATAGTTGATGGTCTCTGCCTCTAGCAATTCCAGAGAAGACTGTGGTAGGAAGACAAACATACAGAGAAAGGGAATATTGTTTGGTTAATTGTGAGAGTAAGTGCAACAGAAGTTTAAAGAGAAGGGTGATTGTGCTTGATGGATTATTTGGAGGAGACCAAATGAAGACCTTGAATCTCCACATTTTCTTTTCATGACTTTTCCAGTTGAGAACAAAGGGCATTTTGTGAGCCTTGAGCATGGCAGTGAGCTATTTATTTAGAATCGATCTTTCCCGAGACTGGCAGCTACCATATGAAGAGGGGCTTGGCAACTTGCCCTATGAACTTACTGCAGTGAGTTCAAAGCGTATAATTTCTGTTGATTATTTTTACTTTGGCATCAGTTCATATCTCATCCCAGGGAATGTAGACAGATACCAACTGCCAATTTTGCAGTTTTATTGCAACAAGCATGTGATAAATAGTTACTAAAGCTAGTTTAGTAAATTGCTCTGGTTGAAAAAGACATAATAATAGTGTTTTCTTTCCAAGATATTTAAAGGCACAGATTTTCACTCAATGCAAGTCTTATATACTATACAGAGAGAAACTACTCAGATTCTAAGAATCCTGCATCCTATGATAAAGGCAGTTTTAAAAAGCGTTTTAAACAAACATTAAATTTTAACAAGCAATAAACATTTTAACAAATATTCTAAATGTTGAGTGGGCATTTTTATTAAATTCAAATTTTCTGATAGTAATGGTTATTAAAATAGCATGCAGCAAAGATGTAAGTTCCACCTGTTTGAGAAGCAGTTTTGGTGCTGATTTGACTGGTCCATGTGACCATCAGGCAATAGAATTACTCCTGCCCTTGTGTTTGCATAGCTTACAAATAAATATTACATATGTTTAACATATACTGCTGAAGCTTCCCTGATTAATTCTATAAAGTATCTGTTAAAAAAAAAGGCTCCAAAGAAAATCTTTCAGGGAGAAAAGTGAATTGCTACGAACTGGCCAGAAAGAACTGTGTGACATGCAGACACAGGAGCAAGGATGCTTGCAGACTAGGAAGTCCTTCTGGAGAAATGATCTTAGGGAGAGTGGTAAGGTTTATGAATGTTCGTGGGAGGCAGTTCTGAACATAAAGAGCAATAAAAAACAAGGGGTGAATTTTGTGGAGTGGGCGAGGGAAACAAAGCCTGTAGTCAGAAGATAGGCTTGGGCAGAGTAGTGCATGAGCTGCATGTAGGAGGCTGGGGGGTCAGAAATGCACACAGATGCCAAGTGAGTTAGGCCTGTGTGAAGATAGGAAGGCTGAGAAAAGGGAGACGATAGAATGTAGCAAACCAGGGCAGAACTGTTGGAGCAGATGATTTGTGGCTGGAAAGGAAGGGGCAGAGGCAAACAGTGAGGATGAGCTAGGAAACTTGTCATGATACTTACGATGCACGGAAGTGAAGTGTGCACATTGAGTTTGTAAGATCAATTATGTATTCTTTTTAGGGAAGTAGTTATAGGGGTTCAAGAAGGGCAATCAACTCATTTTTAATGCTGAAGGCAAACCACAAAATTCACAAATGAGAAACTCAAGAATGAGTTTTGAACACCATTGATAGATTGGATGAAATTGAGGGTATTACTAAAAACCCACATCAAGCCATATCAAAGGGAAAGAGAATTTTCATAATGATGAATAGGGCAAGTATGGTTTCATATACCAAACAATAACTTTGGAGTATGTAAAATTTATTAATTGGACTGATCTTGTTAAAATGATAGTGTGCATATCTGTGCAATACACATCTAGGCTTATAAAATATAGCCTAAGAATATTAAATATACCTTGGAAACGAAGTGAAAAAAAGAGCCCATTATACTTAACTGAAAGCATTTTCCTATTAAGAAAACATGTAAAGGAGCAGTCTTCGCAGCCTCAACTCAAGGGTCATGCACAGATATGAGAGGATAAGCAGAGAAGGAAATATTAGCTTCTTCCACCAATTTGTTTGTTTCTGAGGCTTAAAATATTTAATATGTTTTCATTTTTTTACCATGCTTTTTAAGTAAGTTAGTTTCAGAGCCTAAAGTATTGAAAAAATTGACTTAGAACTAGTCTTTCCTGGAAAATCTTTTAATTTATAAAAGGAATATATATATATGTATATATATTTTTTACAATGTTGCAAAAGCTTGTATTCAGTTGACAGTACTTAACTGTCATTTTTAGGTTTCTCGTTGTTGTTCAGCTACTAGGTCATGTCCAACTCTTTGTAATCCCATGGATTGCAGCTGTTATGCCCGATGTCCAAATCCCCGAGCGGGAAGAGAGAAGGCTTCCAAGACAATGCAACTCGCAAAAAAAGGGAAGTTTATTGCTGGCTCGAGTCAGGGCTTACTGCTGCAACCAACGCAGTGGTGCAGGGTCAGAAAAGCGCTGAGCCCGAGCTGTTACCCAATTTATAAGGTGTGCATAAGCAGTTGGTAGCTGGCTTAAGCGGATTGGTTACATGCTTGCAAAGTAATCTTATTGGCTCAAACCTTCACGGGCTTTTTTCAAACTTGGGCTTTCGCGGGCTTTTCAGCTTTCCCCTGATAGGTCCCTTTTCCTTACTGGGCGCATATTGATTGGCTGGCTCCAGGTGGCCTGATAATCATGTTACCCTGGAAAACCAGGCCTACTCCTAATCTAGGCTGCCTGTCATGGCGCAGCCTCACAGCAGCATGCCAGGCTTCCCAGTCCTTCACTATCTCCCAGAGTTTGCTCAAACTCATGTCCATTGAGTCAGTGATGCCGTCCAACCATCTTATCCTCTGTTGACCCATTTTCCTCCTGCTCTCAATCTTTCCCAGCATCAGGGTCTCTTCAAGTGAGTCAGTTCTTTGCATCAGGTGGCCAAAGTATTGGAGTTTCAGCTTCAGCATCAGTCCTTTCAATGAGTATTAAGGGTTGATTTCCCTTAGGATTGACTGGTTTGATCTCTTTGCTGTCCAAGGGACTCTTAAGAGTCTTCTCCCACATCACAGTTTGAAAGCATCAATTATTTGGTGCTCAGCCTTATTTATGGTCCAGCTCTCACATGACTACTGGAAAAACAATCACTTTGCTATATGGACCTTTGTCTGCCAAATTCACTGGAAATGTTTCCAAATGAGACAGACTTTAAAATTACAAATAGAGAGTAGTGTGAATTCTTGAAGCACTTTTGGGAGGGAGCTAAATGTTTTAAATCCCCTTGGTTAGCGCTTCTCACAGCAGACCCAGATGCAGACCCAGGTGAACTCTTGGTGAATGACCTTGTTCAAAGTCACTGAATAAATCAGTTTCAGCCCTGGGGCTGGACTTCTAACTTCAGATTCCTGTGTGTAGCCTGCCGCCTGAGCTAAGTTGCTGTTAACAGACTCGTTAGATATTCTGGTTTTCAAATCTGGTTTAAAAATTCAATGTGATTAAAATATGAAAACAGGTAGCACATGGAATTTATATACTTTGGAGCATTGTTTAGTGCTGAGTAAAAATGGAGATACATTGGATCCAGATAAATCCAGCTTTAAAAACGCTTTGGCCAACAAACTGTTGAAAACTTTGGCTTTCAGTTAGTTGCCAGCATTGAAAAATTAGAAGAATTAGAAAAATTTTGTGTAGCTAGCTTTTCAGCTTCTTTTTAAAATTTTAAATATCTGGTGTAATTTATAGTATATGAATATAGACAACAGTATTTTATTATAAGGTGTTCTCGAGTGGCTCAGTGGGAAAGAATTTGCCTGCAATTCAGGAGATGTGGGTTCCATCTCTGGGTCAGGAAGAGCCCCTGGAGAAGGAGTGGCAACCCACTTCAGTTTTCTGCCTGGGAAATCCCATGCATAGAGGAACCTGTTGGGCTACAGTTCATGGGGTCACAAAGAGTCAGACATAATTGAGCAATTAAACAATGGCATTGTATTGTAATCATCAAAGTTGCTAAGAGATTAGAACTTAATTCCAGCCACTAAGAGGAAATGATAGTTATGTAAGGAAATGGAGGTCTAATTATCGCTACAATGACAGTCACACTACAGTGTAAAATGTATCAAACTGACATGTTGTCCACCTTAAATTTACATAGTGGGCTTCCCAGGCGGCTCACTGGTTAAGTATCTGCCTGCCAATGCAGGAGATGCAGGAGACGTGGATTCGATCCCAGGGTCGGGAAGATCTCCTGGACTAGGAAATGGAAACCCACTCTAGTGTTCTGCCTGAAAAATTCCATGGCTATAGCCCATGGAGCTGCAAAGAGTCGGATATGGCTTAGCGACTAAGTTGCTAACAACAACATAGTTGATTTACACTGTTTCAGGTGTACAACAAAGTGTTTCAGGTTTTATATGTTCAAATCATATATACACAAACATCTATATTCTTTTTCATATTCTTCTTCATTATAGGTTATGACAGGGTATTGAATCTAGTTCCCTGGGCTGTACAGTAGGCCTTGTCATTTATTGACTTTATTTTTTGCCAAACCAAATTTTACTTAAAGCACAAGCACATTACTTTCTGCAAACAGATTCATGACAAGTGACAACACAGTGAGATCAGAGAGCCACTTAGCGCACGTTTAAGTCCACAACACCTCCCAGGTGTTGAGGGAGGGGCCCCAGGCCCTTGGACACGGGTGTCTGGGCTGCTTCTAGGGGGTAACAATTCAGGTTGAAGTTTAATGCCTTGAATACTGGCTTCACTTGAGTAGCACACAGAGGCAGCTCTTGACATTAAAAATGATGTCACACAGTAAAAGGAAAGTTACAGATGGGTTTGGTGAATGACAAATTCTTACTATATAAACAGGCAGACTTAAGTTACTGTATCAGTCATTCTAACATCTGTATAGAAATTCCCAGGATGATGTGCTCCTCAAGCCTAATTGAACATTTTAGAAGTCGGGCCCTTGCAGTGCCTGTCACAGGAGTGGCCTTGAGGTGGCCGGACAGCTCGCTTTCCAGAAGAGTTGCCAGGGGCCCAGCAGCTTCCTCCTTTGAGTGCCCCTAGCTGTACTCCAGGTTCGAGGGCTGTCTCAGGGAGGATGAGGGAAGAGGCACTCCTCAGTAAATAGGGTCAAATGCAGACTTGGGCTTTGGGCTCCATCGTGCAATCCCACCCACCCACCCTTAGCCCAAGCAAGTGACTGAGAGAGAAGGAACAGCAGCTGATGGGGTGGGGGTGGCTGTCCAACACCCCTGCTGGAGTCTTACCCAGTTGCTGGTTGTTGAGCTATCTGATAAGGGCTGGCGTCCATCTCCTTTCTGCAAAAGCACCAGTCCACAAGGCTAGGATACAGCGTGGGGCTCCCAGAAACCCTCCAGTGACAGGATCATGGGACAGAAGTAGGGAGGCACCTTAATGACCCAGCCAACAAGGTCTTTTTTGAGATCATGGGTCCCATGAAAGAGAAACTCCAGTCCTCCGTCTTCATTGTTTCTGGTGGGGCACCACGCAGAAGAACTGAGCAATATGGAGTATGGAGAAGATGGCATGCTGGACACAGACCTGCCTGGAAGGATGGGCTCGGGGTGCAGGCTGCTCCGAACAAGTTGGCTTCCACTTCTTGTCTGGGAGGAAGAAGGCTGCGCACCCACCCTTGTGAGGCAGCAGGGCCGTGAAGTCAAGTGTAGTTTCAACTTGAACCCGGACAGCCTCACCCTGTATTTACCTGTGTGGACTGGTTCTTCTGCAGAGAGGAGATGCCAGTCCTGGTCAGAGCCAGCAGCTCTGGAGGCCTCAGCAGGGTGCAGGATGGCTGCCCCGACCCCACAGACTGCTGTTCCTTCTTCCTCAGTCACTCGCGTGGGCTAAGGGTGAGGGGAACTGCAAGATGGAGTGTGTGCTGTGTGCTCAGTCCCTCGGTCATGTCTGACTCTTTGTGACCCCATGGACTGTAGCCTGCCAGGCTTCACTATCCATGGAGATTCTCCAGGCAAGAATGCTGGAGTGGGTTACATGCCCTCCTCCAGGGGATCTTCCAATCCAGGGATCGAACACAGGTCTCCAGCATTGCAGGATTCTTTACTGTCTAAGCCATGAGTGTGAAACCCTAATATGTGACTTGAACCACAAGTTTAACCATTTTTTGTCCCCTTGGGGGAAAAAAAGTACCACAGAACCAAATCTTAAATGACAATAAACACAGTTTTTCTCCATAATATTGATTGGGAAGATCAACAACCAGCAATCTAGTCATCTTGAAGGCCCTGAGTGTCGTGGGCAAGTGGGATTTTCCTGGGGAGATGGATCCCTGCATGGGGTGGGCTAGTTCTGTGCTGAGAGGCCTGCTGGGGTGCGTGACATCAGGACTTCACAGTGACTCGATCCTCAGAAAAACAGAGGTCTGAGAGTAAAAATGAGATCAGAAAAAACCAGGAGTCTGCTGTCCTTGACTTTGGCTGATGGTAGAGCTCTGCTTGTGGATGCGGGAGTTGGGTAGACCCCATTCCCCCTCCCCCTCCGCAGGGGCTGTGCTGGGCTGGGGAGCACCACAATGCAGCTTCCATGTCTGTTGTTGTTGTTCAGTTGCTAAGTGGTGTCCACTCTGTGACCCCATAGACTGCAGCACGTCAAGCTTCCCTGTCCTTCACTGTCTTCTGGAGTTTGCTCAAGCTAATGTCCATTGAGTCAGTGATGCCATCCAACCATCTCATCCTCTGTCCTCCCCTTCTCCTCCTGTCTTCAATCTTTTTCAGCAGCAGGGTCTTTTCCAATGAGTCAGCTCTTTTCATCAAGTGGCCAAAGTATTGGAGCTTCAGCTTCAACATCAGTTCTTCCAATGAATATTCAGGGTTGATTTGTTTTAGGATGACTGGCTTGATCTCCTTGCTATCCAAGGGACTCTCAAGAGTCTTCTCCATGTCTGAAAACCTCAAATATCCAAGATTAAGTCTCCAGTAGGTTAACCCCAGCAACCCAGCATGTGCAGTAAGATCTGCTGTTCATAGATGCTGTAAGATCCCATTTCATTCCTATTCACCGAAACCAAAAGTTCACACGAAATACAACAAACCACCCATGTTTAGCTTTTTCGATTTGTTTTATTTGTATTTGTGTTTTGAAAAGTAAACACACAGGGCCCATGATTTATGTGGAAGCCTAAAAGCATGAAATTTCCCTGGTGGCTCAGATGGTAAAGAATCTGCCTGAAATGTAGAAGACCTGGGTTTGATCCCTGGGTTGGGAAGAACCCTGGAGAAGGGAATGGCTACCCGTGTCAGTATTCTTGCCTGGAGAATTCCATGGACAGAGGAACCTGATGGGCTACAGTTCATGGGATCGAGAAAAGAATTGAACACAACTGATCAACTAACACTCTCACTTTCACTAAAAGCATGATGTTTCTGTTGAGTCACGGTCTTGGAAAGGCAGAGCTGGATTCCAGACCATTGACAGCACAGTAGTTCGTCCTGGGCACAGACAAGGGAGCTCTGCATTGAGCTGGGCAGGTCCAGAGAGGCTTTTGCAGAGCAAATTCTTGCTTGAAGATGAAGTAGGTGCTTGAAGGGAGTGAGCACAGCCTTTCTGGTTCTTGATTTTTCCCTAACGTGGGGAGGGGGAATTAAGGCAGGTAGAGCAGAGTTGCCTGGCATAAGACTCTGTCACTTTTCAGAAGGGGTACCACCACCAGGCAGAACTGAGTCAATTTAACTTAAAAAGGATCATAAATTTCTGGTTCCAGGGCTATCAGAACTGCTTCTGGGCAGTGTCACAGGGTGTTGAGGAGTTTGGGGCTCTGGTTTTTTAAAAAGACTTTATTTATTTAAAGCTGTACTGGGTCTTTGTTGACGCACTGGCTTTTTCTTTAGTTGCAGTGAATGGGGGTCTTCATTGTGGTGTACAGGCTCCTCCTTGCAGTGGCTTCTCTTGTCATGGAGCAAAGGCTATCGAGTGTGTGGGCTTTAGTAGTTGCTACACATGGGCTCTGTAGTTAGGGTTCCTGGGCTCTAGAACACAGGCTTAGTTGCTCTGAAGCATATGGGATCTTCCCAAACCAGGGGTAGAACCTGGGTCTCCTGCATTGGGAGGTGGATTCTTTACCACTGAGTCACCAGGGAAGCCTGGGGCCCTGATTTTGATCTTTGCTAAATCTAAAACCTTGATGAAAATCGTATGTTCTACACGTGACATTATTGCATTGTTTTTATGACTGAATAATATTCCATTGTATATATACTGTGTAGCACAGGAAACTCTACTCAATACCATGTAATGACCTATATGGGAAAAGAATCAAAAAAATGGTGGATATATGTATTTGTATAACTAGTTTGCTTTGCTGTACAACAGAAGGAAACACAACATGGTAAGTCAACTTTAATACAAATTAATTTTAAAAAGGAAAAAAAGTGATATGTCCTGGTTTCCAGCTAAGGTTTGCCTTAAAAGCTTTACAGAGGTGGATTATGGAAAATTGAAATTTTGTATTGACAAGGCCCTGGTCAGTGGGCCCAGCTGTCATTCAACCCAAAGAAACCTGGTATTTAGGACCCACATCACAAAGAAAATCGGCCTCCCCAGCTGCTCTCACACCCATGCCAGCTTTGAGGGGTGGGTGGACTCGAGCACACAGAGCTGATTTATGGCGCTGAACTTGGCGTTTGCATGACCCCACTATTTCTGAGGAAGCATTCATTGCCACATCACACTACAAGTGCTGCCTTTGGTTCTTAGAATCTTTTAGTCCATGACAACACTCCAATTTTTGGATACTGACCAAGTACAGCATCCACTGGGAGCATTTTTCCAAGGAGAAATTGAAATCACAAAAGAAGTACAACTGTCTACTTGCCTTATAACCAAGATTTATAACCAATGATCCTCCGAAAGTAGTATATTCATTCCAGTGTATCATTCTGGGATATTTCCTATTAAAAATTATGAGAAAGCATAATTAAGTGTTGATAAACTCATGTAACAAAAAGCTGAGAAGGGCATCCTGGGGTTGGTTATGTGAGAAGCGCAGTGTTGTGGTCAAGGGCTTGCATGGGTCCTGTTTTCCCAGGTGGCCAGCTTCTGACTCCTCCTTCATGGTTTCAAAGTAATTAGCCTCCAACTAATAAAAATAAATGAAAAAAAAAGTGGTCATTACACTTCTAGGGAGCAAGTGAAGACAATGTCTTGTCAAAACACTTAATTTTTTTCATGAATCTATTTTTTTTATTAGGAAAGACATCTATTCCAAGAAATATCCCGGTGGTCTCCCACCAGGTCACTTGGCCACGTGTGGATCTCATGCTTAACTGTTGTTGGTAGAAGGAATAGGAATATGGCATCTGGCATTTTCAGACTTATATGTAGCCAGAATGGAGGAGGGAGGTGGGGTGTGGGCTGTGGGAGGGGTGGTAACTATTTTGAAGGAAACCAGTGATGTCTATGCATTCTCTAAGAACACAAAGACTGAGGTCAATGGCAAAGGATCACTGGCTCTTCAGTGTCTCCCAAAGAACAGTTACGTTCTGGAGTAAGACTCAGAGCCCCTGGGCTCACCCCGTGGACATGGACTGATCATTTCTTATCTGCTCTTAGTCTGATCTATCTATGCACTAGACACCACACACTAGTCTCCAATCCTGCTGATGTTTGAGCTGGTTTCTCTGGTATTTGACTCTCAAGACTCTTTCACAGACGTGCAGATTATCCTTACACACCTGGCTTATCCTATCACCTTGTTAGGTGATGTAGGCTGCTGGAGAACCACCCAGGACTGCCTGCCAAGAGCAAAGGCATTTGCCACACCCTTCCCCCACCCCCGCAGTGTCTGCATGGAGCAAGCACTTTGTACATCAGGGTATCACACTGAAACCAACCAGGAACCATCCTCCCTTCCATTACCAGCTGTGATGGAAATCAGGAAGATACTACTTAGGGACAGAAGGGTTATAAATAAGACAAGAAATTTACAATAATAGAAAAGCAGACCGTGGAGCTTTCCCTACCCCTTCCTTCAAAACAGAAAGTTTCCACACACTGTATGATCCCATTGATATAAAATGCACAGAGCAGGCAAATCCATAGAGACGAAAAGCAGATGAGTGATTGCCAGGGGCTGGAGGAGGTTGGGGGGAGTAAGGAGTGACAGCTAATGGGCATGGATTTGTGGGGATGTGATGAAATGTTCTGAAATTGATTGTGGTGATAGTTGCACAGTGTTGCAAATGTACTCATTGAATTGTACACTTTAAATAGGTGAATTATATAATACGTAAATTATATCTAGGAAAGCTGTTTTCTCAAAAAAGCATTTATATGAGATTTTTTTAAACAGTCATTCACTGAATTGTAATGATGTGATTGCAGTCTCATAACCCACTTTACCAGACAGTCAGTTCCTGGAATGTTACAAAAGCAGGTCTGAGACTTTTCCAGAACTCTGTTGCTGTAGCGACATTTCTGCCCGTCAGTGTTCACACCCAGGTCTGTAGTCATTTGAGTGAGTAGAACGAATACCATCTGTCTTGAGCAATATTGAACACACTGTTGCCCCATAGATTTTTTTGGTCCTTACTAATGTGATTTCCAGGATAAAAAAATAATCCTTAAATTAATCCTCAATTCCTAGACTAAATCAGTGATCTTACATCATTATCACAGAAATGTAATCCATTAAGTGCTTAGTTTGTGGCATGTTAACAAGCTCTGTACACTGGGAGGTTTTGGTTTATGATGTATCAGGAAAAATATCACTTCAATAAAAGTCAGTAAAACATTTTTCCTTGTATGAAAATGAATGTTTCAACCTGTTAATAGTTTTTGTACATGAACAGCATAGTAATCTAACTCCAGTGAGGAGTTTCTACAACAATAACAGATAATATTATCTTCGGTGTATAAAGTGAACATGTTATTGCTACAGATATTTCATAAGGTTCTCAGTTGCTTCCCAGAATCTTTCCAACAATTTCCCTGGGTGAGTGCCACTGGATAGCTACACTTGCAGCCCCAAGCTTCAGGGCTTAAATTGCTCCTCTAATAGTTTTAACCTCCTTTACAATACAATGGAAAATGCTAAATGTTCACTGTCTAGAGCAGGTTCTTTAATTCTTTATATCCTTTTCCAAGTTATAATAATGCCAACTGTTTACTTATCCTATGCATATCTGCATATGCATGTTTTGGCCCCATATTTGGGGAGGGGAAGCTATGCTGTTGTTCAGTCCCTGGGTCATGTCCAGTTATTTGTGATCCTGTGGACTACAGTACACCAGGTTTCCCTGTCCTTCACTATCTCCTGGAGTTTGCTCAAACTCATGCCCATTGAGTTGGTGATGTCATCCAACCATCTCATCCTGTAATCCCCTTCTCCTCCTGCCCTCAGTCTTTCCCAGCATTTTCCCAAAGACATACTGATGGCCAACAGACACATGAAAAGATGCTCAACATCACTCATCATCAGAGAAATGCAAATCAAAACCACAATGAGATATCACCTCATACTTGTTAGAATGGCTATCATAAAAAAGAAAATGAATGTGAGGATGTGGAGAAAATTTGAACTCTTATACTGTTGTTGGGAATGTAAACTGGTGCAGCTACTGTGGAAAACAGTACTCAGTTTCCTCAAAAAAACTAAAAATAGAGCTACCACATGACCCTGCAATTCCACTTTTGTGTATTTATCTAAAGAAAACAAAAACACTAATTCCAAAAGGTGTTTGCACCCCAATGTTCACAGTAGCTTTATTTACAATAGCCAAGATATGGAAGCAATGTAAAAGCCCACTGACAGATGAGTAGGTTAAAAAGATATCATTCATACACACATGCACACACACACACACACTGGACTATTACTCTGCTATTAAAAGAGAATGAAATCTTGCCATTTGCAACAACATGAATGGACCTTATGCTGAGTGAAATAAGTCACACAGAGAAAGACAAATATTTTATTTGTGTGGAATCTATAAAACAGAATAAATGAAAGAACTAGCAACAAAACAGCAACAGACTCCTAGATACAGAGAGCAAACAGGTAGTCTTCAGAAGACAGGGCAGTAGGGGGGTGCCAGAAACAGATGAGGGAGATTGAGAGGTACAGACTTTCAGTTACAAATAACTGGATCATGAAAATGAAATGTACAGAGTGGGGAATACAGTCAATAATAATTTAATATCTCTGACCAGAATCAAGTGGTAAATAGACTTAGCCTGATGATCATTTTGAAATGCATAGAAATATCATTATGTTATGTACTAGGACTAAAATAGTATTGGAGGTCAAATATAATTAAAAAAAAACAAACACATAGAAAAAGAACCAGATTTGTGGTTACAAGAGGCAGGGGTTGGTAGGAGGGGGAATTTGATGAAAGTGGTCAAAAAAGTACAAACTTCCACTTATAAACAAAAAAGTACTAGGGATGCATGGTTGTTCAGTCGCTAAGTCATGTCCAACTCTTTGCAACCCCATGGACTGCAGCACAGCAGGCCTCTCTGTCCCTCACCATCTCCAGAGTTCGCCCAAGTCCACTGAATTGTTGATGTTATCCTCTGCTGCCCTCTTCCCTCAATCTTTCCCAGCATCAGGTGGCCAAAGTATTGGAGCTTCAGCATCAGTCCTTTCAATGAATATTCAGGGCTGATTTCCTTTAGGATTGACTGGTTTGATCTCCTTGCTGTCCTAGGGACTCTCAAGAGTCTACTCCAGCACCGCAATTCAAAAGCATCAATTCTTCAGCTCTCAGCCTTATTTGTTGTCCAGTTCTCACAACCGTAGGTGACTACTTGGAACACAATAGCTTTGCCTATATGAACCTTCGTCGGCAAAGTGATGTCTTTGCTTTTTAATATACTGTCTAATTTTGCCAATTCTTCCTTCCAAGAAGCTAGTATCTTCTAATTTCATGGCTGCAGTCACCATCTGCAGTGATTTTCTAGCCCAAGAAGAGGAAATCTGTCACTGCTTCCACTCCCACCCACCCCCCATTTGCTATGAAAAGATGGGACCAGAAGCGAAGATCTTAGTTTTTTGAATGTTGAATGTTAAACCAGCCTTTTCACTCTTCTCTTTCCCGCTTTAAGAGGCCTTTAATTCCTCTTTGCTTTCTGACATTAGAATGGTATCATCTGCATGTCTAAGGTTGTTAATATTTCTCCAGCAGCCTTGATTCCAGCTTGTAACTCAACCAGCCCAGCATTTGGCATGAGGTACTCTGCACGTAAGTTAAAAGAAACAGGGTGACCGATGTTCATCGCAGCACTGTTTACAATAGCCAGGACATGGAAGCAACTAGATGTCCATCCGCAGACGAATGGATAAGAAAGCTGTGGTACATATACACAATGGAATATTATTCAGCTATTAAAAGAATGTATTAGAGTCAGTTCTAATGAGCTGGATGAAACTGGAGCCTATTATACAGAGTCAAGTAAGTCAGAAACAAAGACACTAATCCAGTATATTAAAGCATATATATGGAATTTAGAAAGATGGTAACGACGACCCTATATGTGAGAGAGTCATTTCCTAGGCAGGTTGATAAGAAGTCTAGGGGTCCCCAAGGAGAGAGAGGTCTGGGATATTCAAGGAGGAAGAAAGGACAAACTTTTTTACTTTTTTTCCTCTACATTCCTTAGGATTATATAACAATAATGTATCCTGCCTGAGGACAGTCTTTGGATTAAACCCTCTGGCTAATTCTGTTATCTTAAAACATAAATTATGGGAGAAGGTCTGGTGAGGTCTTTACAACCTCCAGACATTCTTTGGATTCATTGGAGAGTATATAACTCCATTGCTAACACTAGTAAGGGGGTACTCTTTTGCCCCCTTCTGATGCCTATGTCAGAAGCTTTCTCTATCTCCTTTATACTTTAATAAAACTTTATTACACAAAAGCTCTGAGTGATCCAGCCTTGTCTCTGGCCCCAGATTGAATTCATCTCCTCCGGAGGCCAAGAATCCCACGTCTCATCGTTCAGTAACAACCTTTCATATGCAAGACAGCAAAAGAGACACAGATGTAAAAAACAGACTTTTGGACTCTGGGAGAAGGCGAGGGTGGGGTGATTTGAGAGAATAGCACTGAAATATGTATATTACCATATGTGAAATAGATGACCAGTCCAAGTTTGATGCATGAAACAGGGCATCAAAACCGGTGCACTGCGACAACCCAGAGGGATGGGATGGGGAGGGAAGTGGGAGGGGTTTTGGGATGGGGGACACAGGTACACCCATGGCTGATTCATGAAATGAATGGCAAAAGCCACCACAATATTGTAAAGTAATTAGCCTCCAATTAAATAAATAAATAATATTTTAAAAAAAGAAACAGGGTGACAATATACAGCCTTCTCCTACACCTTTCCCAATTTTGAATCAGTCTGTTGTTCAGTGTCCCGGTCTAACTATTGCTTCTTGACCTGCATACAGGTATCTCAGGAGACAGGTAAAGTGGTCTGGTATTCCCGTCTCTTTAAGAATTTTCCACAGTACAGGATGTACTATATAACATCATAACTGTAATTAACATTGTTATATATTATATATGAAAGTTGTTAGAATAAAGCCTGTGAGTACTCCTCACAAGGAAAAACACGTACTTTTTCTTTTCTTTTATTTTGTATCTATGTAAGATGATGGATATTCACTAAACTGATTGTTATAATCACTCCATGATGATTCTAAGTCAAGTCAAATCATTATGCTGTACTCCTTACATTTGTACAGTATTGTTTGTCTATATCTCAATAAAACTGAAATAAAATAAAATCCTGAAAAAAAAAACTTGTCTTCAACAAGTGATTTCTTTTCCCCCCACTCTTTCCTGTTGGAAATGGCAGTAGCGTGTGTGTGCATGTACACATGACGGGGTGGGTGGGGAGGCCCCGGGAATGTAACCTGATGTCCCCCTGGGAGGACACGCTGATCAGTCCTGTGCTCCCTGACCTATATCTGTGGACACACATCACAGTTTACTCAGCAGCTCCAGCTGTACACAATTGGGCCATTCCCAGTTTTTCACTCTCCCAATGCTGAAGGGTACATCTGCATTCATCAGTCTCTATTTTTTTTAGGACTGGTCCCTACAATTCAAACTGTTTTTAGGTGTTTGCTGCAGTTTCCATTATCTGTGATGTCTTTATCAAGGTTGTGTTTTGGGAAAGCAGAGGCTCCTGGGAGCCGGGAGCTGACCCCTGAGGCAGAGGCAAGGCGGTGGCCATCGAGGTATCTAAGAGTGACCCTTGGAGGAGGGAGGGGCCACCCCAGTCTCCTTCCCCCAGGTTTCCTGCCACAGCCCCCCTGCTCCGTTCCCTGGAGCACAGCTCACCCAGCTCCTTCCTGGGGATACACCCAGCCTTGCCCCTGGCCCCACCCAGGAACCATCCCAGCCCTTCCATCTCATAACTCAGCTTCTGAGCAGAGACCAGGCCCTGCCTCCCAGTTAGCAGAGGGCCCAGGCCTGGCCACTCCCTCCTCCTCCAAGCCTGGACTCCTTCTTCTCAAGAGAGCATCTGCCAGGGCACGTCTGTGAGTTTTAGACGTGACTTTTTCTATTCTCAGTTCAGTGGAAGTTCTGAGCTATGACAACAAGAACCACTATAGCTCCTGTGAGCAGGAGAGGCCTTAACACAGCACGCTGGGGCCCCTGGGGGCTGCGGGAAGGTCAGAGCCTCAGGCTTGGGGCTCTGAAGGCAGCACAGCCCCTAAGCACCCCTCCGGATCCTCCAGCAGTGACCCCTGGCTCAGTCCCTGCCCCAGTCCCAGTTCAGATTCTTCATGGGGGAGGGGCTCTGCTTCCCACCCCAGACCCCAAGTGAGGGGAGAGGAGAAAAGCCCTTCCCACCCTCAAATTAGAGTGGTGCTCTACCTGTGGCTTTGGGTCAGCAACCTCTCCTTTGTCTTCCAGGACATGGGTCCCTACTCACAGAATGTAGACCTTAATAGGGAAGGCACTCAGGGTCCCAGGGTGAGAGAGAGAGATGCCCCTGATGGAACAGGGCACTGCCGGTGGGGAGAGCAGTGAGGACCACAGGCCAGGGCTGCCAGCCGAAGGCAGTGCCACATGTTATGTGCTCAGGCTACTGCTGGTTTGTAAGCAGCAGCCCAAATTCTTCTTCCCAATGTTGTTTCCATTAAACCTAAACTCTTCTCCAGAAACTGACTTTCAGTATAGAGCGTGCTGCAGTCCATGGGGTCACAAAGAGTCAGACATGACTGAACGACTGAACTAAACTGAACTGATAGACCACCAAAAAGACACTGGCCCCTCGATGGCTGTGGACCCTGACATGCTGTCTCAGGGTGAGCACGCAGAGGAGGTGGGAGGCACCCCGGGGAGCTCAGGGCAGCTCACTCTGGCTGCCTTGGAAGGAAGAAGCCCATTTCCCAGGCACCCCAACATGTGGTTCAAGGAGCAGACGGCACTATGTAAGGAGCTCCAGGGTCAGCTCTCGGCACTCAGCATTTCATCATCCACAGGCACAGGGTCGTGTCGTTTCAGGGATGCCCTGGGTCTGATGGCATGAGCCCCTGTGCTGTTCCCCACAGCTGGCCAAGGGACACCCCACCCAGTGGGAGTGTGAAAAAGGCTTTCTGGAGAATGATATGAGTCTGAAGGAGTTGAGCACTCAGCAGAGGGAATTAAATGGTCAGAGCTGGGGAGCCCAGGGCAGCAGCAGGCTTGCAAGGACATCGACTGTAGCCCACCAGGCTCCTCTGTCCATGGGATTTCCCAGGCAAGAACACTGGACTGGGTTGCCATTTTCTCCTCCAGAGGATCTTCCTGACCCAGGGATAGAACCTGGGTCTCCTGCATTGGCAGGTGGATTCCTCACCACTGAGCCACCAGGGAAGACCTCATCGAATCAACAGGTGCAGCTAAAGATCCACCCCTTACCTGGGTCTCTTTTCCAGACATGAATCAGCTCATGGACTCTCTTAACAATTCCAGGCTGAAGGTAGAAACACTGTCTCTCTTTGACTGATGAAGAAATGGAGTTTAAAGAAACTGTCCCCATTTCTGTCCTGGAGACCTGCAGAGGAGGGATTTGAACCCAGAGTTTAGTAGACATCTGCAGGGCCCACCTGACAAGCAAGCTGCAACTGGATGCTGTAGGGGGTCTCTCAGCTCTGAGGATACAGGAGCCCTTACTTCCAGTGTCATAGAGAAACAACCTCCTGCCCAGGTAGAAGCTTATCCTGGGACTGGGAGGGCCCCCAGTGGCCGGGGGGGAGGGGCAGTGGCCGGGGGGGGGGGGGCTACTCCTGGCCAGTGAACCCAGCCCCAGGCATAGGTGGTGACCCTGCCCCAGAGCTCAGGGAGTTCTTGAGGCCTGGGCATCCAATCTCTGGAGGAATCCAGGGAGAAGCAGTGTGGAAGGGGCACAGAGTCAAAGTGCCTAGTGGCCCCATCTCTAGAATGGAGACAAAAACTGGCACTGCCAAATGGGTTTGCAGAGGTGGGGTGGTGGGCTTTCCTGGTGGCTTAAATGGTAGAGAATCTGCCTGCAGTGCAGGAAACCTAGGTTCTATCTCCGGGTGAAGAAGATCCCCTGCAGAAGGGAATGGATACACCCTCCAGTATTCTTATCTGGAGAAATTCATGGACAGAGGAGCCTGGCAGGCTACAGTCCATGGGGTCACCAAGAGTTGGACACAACTAAGCAATTAACACATATACCCACAATGGATTTTGGGAGAATTACTGGAGAAATGCCCTGTGTAATTTTTGCAGTCATGTTGGTGACATTTCAACCAATATATATTCTAACTTTTGTGTAGTTGGTGTCACCTTTAAGAAACTGATGCCAAATCCAAAGTCAAGAAATTTGCTCCTATGTGGTCTCCAATAAGTTTATAGGTTTAGCTCCTAAATTTAGGTCTTTTGTTCACTTTGAATGAGTTTTAAAATTTCACATTAGGCAAAGTTCAGTTCAGTTCAGTCACTCAGTCATGTCTGACTCTTTGCGACTTCATGGGCTGCAGCACGCCAGGCTTCCCTGTCCATCACCAACTCCCAGAGCTTGCTCAAACTCATGTCCATTGAGTCAGTGATGCCATCCAACCATCTCATCCTCTGTCATCCCCTTCTTCTGCCTTCAGTCTTTCCCAGCATCTGGGCCTTTTCCAGTGAGTCAGTTCTTTGCATCACGTGGCCAAAGTATTGGAGCTTCAGCTTCAGCATCAGTTCTTCCAATGAATGTTTAGGACTGATTTCCTTTAGGATGGACTGGTTGGATCTCGTTGCTGTCCAAGAGACTCTCCATAGGTTTCTCCAACATCTCAGTTCAAAAGCATCAATTCTTCAGTGCTCATTTTTCTTTATGGTCCAACTCTCACATCCATACATGACTACTGGAAAAACCATAGCTTATACTAGACAGACCTTTGTCAGCAAAGGTCTCTGCTCTTTAATATGTTGTTTAGGTTTGTCATAGCTTTTCTTCCAAGGAGCAAGTGTCTTTTAATTTCATGGCTACAGTCACCATCTGCAGTGATTTTGGAGTCCAAGAAAATAAAGTCTGTCACTGTTTCCATTGTTTCCCTATCTATTTGCAATGAAGTGATATGACCGGATGCCATGATCTTCAGTTTTTGAATGTTGAGGTGTTTTTTAAAGAATGTTATGAGTGATTTCATTTTCCTTTTCATATTTTATTAGTTTTATAAGTTTTCCTTAATATCTTCTTTTAGAAATTTTAATTAGTTTATTTATTTTAATTGGAGGCTAATTACTTTAAATATTGTGGTAGTTTTTGCCATACATTGACATGAATCAGCCACAGGTATACATGTGTCCTCCCATCCCGAAACTCCTTCCACCTCTCTTCCCCATTTGATTGCTCTGGGTTGTCCCAATGCATTGGCTTTGAGTGCCCTGTTTCATGCATCAAACTCGGACTGGTCATCTATTTCACATATGGTAATATACATGTTTCAGTGCTATTCTCTCAAATCATCCCACCATCTCCTTCTCCCACATAGTCCAAAAGGTTGTTCTTTATATCCGTGTCTCTTTTGCTTTCTTGCATATAGGGTCGTCATTACCATCTTTCTAAATTCCATACATATACTTTAATATACTGTATTGGTGTTTTTCTTTCTGACTTATTTCACTCTGTATAATAGGATCCAGTTTCATCCAGCTCATTAGAACTGACTCAAATGTGTTCTTTTTAATAGCTGAGTAATATTCCATTGTGTATAGGCATCTCAACTTTCTTATCCACTTGTCTGCCAATGAACATCTAGGTTGCTTCCATGTCCTAGCTATTGTAAACAATGCTTCAGTGAACTTGGGGTACATGTGCTTCTTTCAATTCTGGTTTCCTCAGTGTGTATGTACAGCAGTGGGATTGCTGGGTCATATGGCAGTTCTATTTCCAGTTTTTTAAAGAATCTCCACACTGTTCTCCATAGTGGCTTACTAGTTCGTATTCCCACCAACAGTTTAAGAGGGTTCTCTTTTCTCCACACCCTTTCAGGCATCTATTGTTTGTAGACATTTTGATAGCAGCCATTCTAACCAGTGTGAGATGGTACCTCATTGTGGTTTTTATTTGCATTTCTCTGATAATGAGTGATGGTGAGCATCTTTTCATGTGCTTGTTAACCAGCTATATGTCTTCTTTGGAGAAATGTCTGTTTAGTTCTTTAGCCCATTTTTGATTGGGTTGTTTACTTTTCTGGTATTGAGTTGCTTGTATATTTTTGAGATTAATTTTTGTAACTTGCTTCATTTGCTATTATTTTCTCCCATTTTGAAGGCTGTCTTTTCACCTTGCTTATAGTTTTCTTTGCTGTGCAAAAGCTTTTAAGTTTAATTAGGCCCTATTTGCTTATTTTTGCTTTTATTCTTGGAGGTAGGTCATAGAGGATCTTGCTGTATTTATGTCAGAGTGTTCTGCCTATGTTTTCCTCTAGGAGTTTTATAGTTTTTGGTCTTACATTTAGATCTTTAATCCATTTTGAGTTTATTTTTGTGTATGGTGTTAGAAAGTGTTCTAGTTTCATTCTTTTACAGTTGTTTGATCAGTTCTCCCAGCATCGCTTCTTAGAGATTGTCTTTTCTACATTGTATATTCTTGCCTCCTTTGTCAAAGATAAGGTGTCCATAGGTGTGTGGATTTATCTCTGAGCTTTCTATTTTGTTCCATTGATCTATATTTCTGTCTTTGTGCCAGTACCATACTGTCTTGATGACTGCAGCTTTATAGTATAGTCTGAAGTCAGGTAGATTGATTCCTGCAGTTCCATTCTTCTTTCTCAAGATTGCTCTGTCTATTCAAGGTTTTCTATATTTCCATACAAACTGTGTAATTATTTGTTCTAGTTCTGTGAAAAATACCATTGGTAGCCTGATAGGGATTGCATTGAATTTATAGATTGTTTTGGGTAGTATACTCATTTTCACTATATTGATTCTATCAATCCTATATTTCTCCATCTATTTGTGTCATCTTTGATTTCTTTCATCAGTGTTTTATAGTTTTCTATATATAGGTACTTGTGTTTCTTTAGGTAGATTTATTCCTATGTATTTTATTCTTTTCATTGCATTGGTGAATTGGATTGTTACCTTAATTTCTCTTTCTGTTTTCTCATTGTTAGTGTGTAGGAATGCAAGGGATTTCTGTGTGTTAATTTTATATACTGCAACTTTACTATATTCATTGATTAGCTCTAGTAATTTTCTAGTGGTGTCCTTAGGGTTTTCTATGTAGAGGATCTTGTCATCTGCCAACAGTGAGAGTTTTACTTCTTCTTTTCCAATCTGGATCCCTCTTATTTCTTTCTCTTCTCTGATTGCTGTGGTTAAAACTTCCAAAACTATGCTGAATAGTAGTGGTGAGAGTGGGCACCCTTGTCTTTTTCCTGACTTTAGGGGAAATGGTTTCAATTTTTCATCATTGAGGATAGTGTTTGCTGTGGGTTTATCAAATATGGCTTTTATTATGTTAAGGTATGTTCCTTCTATGCCTGCTTTCTGGATGGTTTTTTTTATTATCACAAATGGTTGTTGAATTTTGTCAAAGGCTTCCTCTGCATCTGTTGACATAATCATATGGTTTTTATCTTTCAATTTGTTAATGTGGTGTATCACATTGATTGATTTGTGGATATTGAAGAATCCTTGCATCCCTGGGATAAAGTCACTTGGTCGTGATGTATAATCTTTTTAATATGTTGTTGGATTCTGTTTGCTAGAATTGTGTTGAGGATTTTTGCATGTATGTTCATCAGTGATATTGGCCTGTAGTTTTCTTTTTTTGTGGTATCTTTGTCTGGTTTTGGTATTAGGGTGATGGTGGCCTCATAGAATGAGTTTGGAAGTTTACCTGTGGCCTCATAGAATGAGTTTGGCAGTTTATGTTCCTCTGAAATTTTCTGGAAGAGTTTCAGTAGAAAAGGTGTTAGCTCTTCTCTAAATTTTTGGTAGCCGTCTGCTCTTGGGCTTTTGTTTGTTGGAAGATTTTTGATTACAGTTTCTAATTCTGTGCTTGTGATGGGTCTGTAAAGATTTTCTATTTCTTCTTGGTTCAGTTTTGGAAGGTTATTCTTTTCTAAGAATTTGTCCATTTCTTCCAAGTTGTCCATTTTATTATATAGTTGCTGATAGTAGACTCTTATGATCTTTTGTGTTATTTAAGTAAGCAAATAATATTGAATTACTGTCTAGCTCAGCCACTGGTCTTTGTTAAATGAGTCAAAATGATAATACTTGTTTCTGTTTTTTCTTAGCTTCAAGAATAAATGTTGTTTTCATTCATCTTTTATGGGACAAGAAATCTTATTTAGGGTAGTGATGATCAGTTCAATAAGACACATTTGGAGCTGAGATTGATCACATCTAAATAGGCCTATCTATTAATTTTAAAATTTTTAATAATAGAAGCTTCAGCTTGGTTGAGTGAAATATGTATATATCTAGGTAAGTTGCAGCTCTTTCCCTGATTGTAGGATGATGCTGGGGTGATATTCAGGCTATTTGGGGCTTCTCTGGTGACTCAGTTGGTAAAAAAGAATCTGCCTGCAATGCAGGAGACCTAGGATCAATCCCTGAGTTGGGAAGATCCCCTGGAGAAGGTATGGCTACCCACTCCAGTACTCTTGCCTGGAAAATCCCAAGGATGGAGGAGCCTGGTGGGCTGCAGTCCATGGGGAGGGAAGAGTCGGACATGACTGAGCAACTTCACATTCACTTTTCACTTTCATGCATTGGAGAAGGAAATGGCAACCCACTCCAGTGTTCTTGCCTGGAGAATCCCAGGGATGGGGGAGCCTGGTGGGTTGCCGTCTGTGAGGTCGCACAGAGTCGGACACGACTGAAGCAACTTAGCAGCAGCAGCAGCAGCATGCATATTTTGATTTCCTTTTTTATTTCTTCCGTGATCCGTTTGTTATTCAGAAGTGTGTTGTTTAGCCTCCATATGTTTGTATTTTTAATAGTTTTTTCCCCTGTAGTTGACATCTAATCTTACCACATTGTGATCAGAAAAGATGCTTGAAATGATTTCAACTTTTTTGAATTTACCAAGGCTAGATTTATGGCCCAGGATGTGATTTATCCTGGAGAATGTTCCGTGTGCACTTGAGAAAAAGGTGAAATTCTTTTTCTTTTTTTGGATGAAATGTTCTATAGATGTCAATTAAGTCTAACTGGTCCATTGTATCATTTAAAGTTTGCATTTCCTTGCTAATTTTCTGTTTGGTTGATCTATCTATAGGTGTGAGTGGGGTATTAAAGTCTCCCACTATTATTGTGTTACTATTAATTTCCCTTCATATTTGTTAGCATTTGCCTTACATATTGAGGTGCTCCTATGTTGGGTGCATATATCTTTATAATCATTATATCTTCTTCTTGGATTGATCTTTTGATCATTACGTAGTGTCCTCCTTTGTCTCTTTTCACAGTCTTTATTTCAAAGTCTGTTTTCTCTGATATGAGTATTGCGACTCCTGCTTTCTTTTGGTCTCCACGTGCATGAAATATCTTTTTCCAGCTCTTCACTTTCATTCTGTACATGTCCCTTGGTTTGAGGTGGGTCTCTTGCAGACAGCATACATAGAGGTCTTATTTTTGTATCCATTCAGCCAGTCCTTGTCTTTTGGTTGGGGCATTCAACCCATTTACATTTAAGGTAATTATTGATAAGCATGATCCCATTACCATTTACTTTGTTGTTTTGCATTCTATTTTATAAACCTTTTCTGTGTTTCCTGTCTAGAGAAGATCCTTTAGCGTTTGTTGAAGATCTGGTTTGGTGGTGCTGAGTTCTCCCAATTTTTGTTTGTAAAGCTTTTGATTTCTCCTTCTTATCTAAATGAGATCCTTGCTGGGTGTAGTAATCTTGGTTGTAGGTTTTTCTCTTTCATCATTTTAAGTTGAATGTTGAGTTTTAAGTCAGCTTTTTCACTCTCCTCTTTCACTTTCATCAAGAGGCTCTTTAGTTACTCTTCACTTTCTGCCATAAGGGTGGCATCATTTACAAATCTGAGGTTATTGGTATTTCTCCCTGCAATCTTGATTCCAGCTTGTGCTTCATCCAGCTCAGCATTTTACATGATGTATTCTGCCCAGAAGTTAAATAAGCAGGGTGACAATATACAGCCTTATCCTACTCCTTTTCCAATTTGAAACCAGTCCATCGTTCCATGTCCAGTTCTAACTGCTGTTTCTTGACCTGCATACACATTTCTCAGGAGTCAGGTAAAGTGGCCTGATGTTGTCATCTCTTTAAGAATTTTCCACAGTTTGTTGTGATCCACATGGTCAAAGGCTTTGTTGTAGTCAATAAAGCAGAAGAATATGTTTTTCTGGAACTCTCTTGCTTTTTCTAGGATCCAACGGATGTTTGCAGTTTGATCTCTGATTCCTCTGCCTTTTCTAAATCCAGCTTGACGGTCTGGAGTTTCTTGGTTCACATACTGTTGAATACGGACCCTCTCAATTCAGACACTCATAATTTTATGTGCCTGCCTATGTAAGGAGGGGCATCTCCCATCCAATACATTACCTTTAGTTGTTGTTTGTAAGTTTTCATTAGATTCCAAAAGATTGATGAATAAAAGAGAATATAATAGTCCTGAAAGAAATTCTCTAAGGAAATGAAACAAGTTCTGAGGAAGAATAACTGGTGAAACGTTTGGTGTGGGCAGGGCGATTGTCATGAGTGGTCATGCACGGCCCTCTAGTGGTCAAATAAGGAATGACAGGAGTGCTCAGGGCTCCGTGGCTCTGTGGCAAAAGAAGCTGCATCTGTAACTCATACACTCACTGGATTGCAGGCAGATAAAACCAAATTCGTAAGAGTCAGTGTTTAGGAGGTACCTTCCAATGGAAGTAATCTTTGTCTTGTGATTCCACACTGTGGAAAAGTAGGCATATCTGGGAATATTTATGGAGCCCCTGAGTCGGGCACTGAGCTCCAAGACAGGAAGTCAGTGCCTCCCAGGACTTGCAGGCGGCGGCGTGGGAAAGTGTTGGTGATACCTGATCTGCATCACAGCTCTGTGTATCTGGTTGAAAGAAACAGAATATCAAACCAAAGCATATTTATGGAATCCTTCTGATTATATTAACACTAAACCATTTTTTTAAACTTGAAAATTATCACTCAACCTATCTGTACTTTCATCTAAACTTGGTAGTGGTGGGACTTTAGTCCCTAAGTGTTGTCCAACTCTTGTGAACCCAAGGAGTATAGTCCACCAGGCTTGCCTGCCCATGGGATTTCCCAGGTAAGAATACTGGAGTGGGTTGCTATTTCCTTCTCCAGGGATGGGATCATCCTATATTCCTAGTTACCTTTTCACTTAATATTAGTACTTACCTATGTCATGAAGTTTTTGAAAATATGATTTTAATATCTGAATATTATCCCTTAACATCATATACATAAATTACTTAAGTTTCAGTTTATCATAGAAATATAGTGCCAAGAAAATTTTTAAATTTTATCTTGGAATTTGCCTTTTAAATTTATTTTAATGAGAAGTCCTCTGAAGAGCTAAAATTATTATGAAAAGTAAGTTATTTGGAATACCTGTTCCTTTCATCTGTTATGCCTTATTATTAATATCTTTTACTTCTAAGGGCTCTTTCCCTTTCTTGATATCTTTGCATTTAAATGTATTTTTTCACTGAGATGACATTTTATTTTTGGCTGTGCTTGTTCTTCATTGCTATGCAAAGGCTTTTTCTAGTTGTGGCGAGTGGGGGTTACTCTCTAGCTGTGCTTTACAGACTTCTCATTGCAGTGGCTTCTCTTGTTGCAGAACATGGGCTCTAGGGTGATCAGGCTTCAGTAGTTGGGGTCACGGGCTTAGTTGCACTGCAGCATGTGGGATCTTCCCAGACCAGGGATTCAATCTATGTTCCCTGCATTATTAGACAGATTCTTAACCCCTGGATCACCAGGGAAGTCTGAGATAACATTTTAAATTCAGAATTTAAGAATGTCAAGAAGAACCCTGATGTACATAGATGCAAAAATCCTCAACAGAATATTAGCAAACAAAATTCAAGAATACATTAAAAGAATCAAATGCCATGTCCAGTGGAATTTATTCTAGGGATGCAAGACTGATATGTACAAATCAATGTGATACAAACACACAAACAAAACAAAGGATAAAAATCATATGATCATCTCAATAGATGCAGAAAAAGCTTTAAACAAAATACAAAATCTATTTATATCAACCCTCAACAAAGTGTTTATACATGGAATATATTACAGGCCATAAAAGACAAGCCCACAGATAACATCATACTCAGTGGGGAAAAGATGAAAATCTTTCCTGAAAGATTAGGAAAAATACAAGGATGCCCACTCATAATTTTATTCAACAAAGCATTGGAAGTCCTACCCAGGAATGAAGCAAGAAAAGAAAATAAAAGCCATCCAAATTAAATTGGAACAAAAGAAGTAAAACTGTCACTATTTGCATATGATACAATATTTTATGAAACCATAAAAACTCCACAAAATGATAGCTATTAGAACTAACAAATCCAGCAAGGTTGCAGGACAAAAATCTATTGCATTTCTCCACAATAATAATAAACTATCAGAAAGAGAAATGAAAAAGACAGTCCCACTTCAACTACACCAAAAAGAATAAAATACCTTGAAATAAATTTAACCGAGGAGCTGAAAGACCTGTATAGAGTCATGGAGTCTGAGACATGGAGACTGGGGCCACACAGCCTGGGTTCAAATCCTAACACACTCACTGACCTGCTGGGTGACCCTGGGCGAATCACACAACGGCTCTGAGCCTTTTCTTTCTCAACTGTAAAATAGGCACAAAACCAGTATCTCCCCACAGGATCATGAGGCTCTAAGGAAATGTTTATTTAGACCAGAGGTCGGAGGGCTTCCAACAGTCTCTCTTTGTGTGAAACTGTCCAGAACTAGGCCCTGCTGACCCTGTGGGTGGGCGTCAAGGGTGAAGCCTGGGAGGCAGATGGGGCTGGATGAGGACCAGGGCAGAAAAGCTAAGGGATTGCACCAAGTATTCTCTACTGGTGTGGATCAGGGAGGGGAGGCCTCAGGGTGGGGCCTACACCAAGGACCCAAGGGTGCAGGATCAGAAGCCACAGCAGGGGTGCAGCTTTCCTGGCCAGAATGTGTCTCTCTGGCCAGGCTCCAACTGCTCCCAGAGTTCTTTATCTCCCTACCAGGAAAGGAGCTAGTAGGAGTAAGAGGGAGTTGGAGGGGGCGGGGGGGGGGGGTCTATTAAACCACAGGTACTTTACAGTCAGTGTGACATAAGGAAGGATGAGACAGGGGATGAGAAGCACAAGCAGTGAGCACCTCTCTGGCTTTTAGGAGAAAGGTGTCAGAAATGTCTCCACACCGGCTATGCAGAGCCCATAGGAGGCAAATGAATGCAAAAGCAAGCTGAGAGGGCTAATCTCTCTACTGCTGGCCCCAGAGCCCCAGGTCCCTATCTACAGTCCTACTGTGCACAACCAGGCACCAAGACATAGAAGCCCTGTCTGAGGAAGCCAGAACCCCTTTTGGGGTCACTCAGCATGGTCGCATGGTCATTAAGGACTCAGCCGCTCCTTCATGCTCACGTCCCCTGTCCTCACAGAAACACCCACAGGTCCCCACACGGGGCTTTCTGGGGCACTTGTGCATACTAGAAACTGCAATAATAGAAAGAGGAGAGAAGGCACAGACTGTAGAGACAGTCTGCATGACCGTGGGTGCTCTACAAATTACCGAAGACCTGAGGTCCTTGATGCTTAGGAGTTTGAAAAAAGGCTTCTCAATATGTAAATGGAGAAAGGAGGCCCATTGAGTAAATGGTGCTGGGGCAATTTGACATGCAACTGGAAAACAAAGCTGGATCCCTAACTCAGAGAAACACCACCAAATCAATTACAGACACATTAAGAACCTACATTTGAAAGGGAAAACTTTACAAGTTTAAGGACAATTTTCAAGAAGGGAATATCTTTTTTATATACAGAAGTATAGTTGATTTGCAAGGCTGTGTTAGTTTCAGGGGTACAGCAAGCAATTCAGTTATTCAGTGACTCCGTCTGAACAGCTTCCTCAGACAAAATTCACTCCCTTTGGCAGGCCCCTATGTAATGCCCACTACTCAGAGCAACCAACAGTTCTGAAACCTGTAGCAACACATGGTGATGCTCAGCGGATGTTTGCTGACTGAATAAATGACTGCAATCACACACTAAAAGCAAGCCTTGAGGCTGGAGGGGATGCCCAGTCCTGTGTTCAAACAGGAGGTCTTGATCCTAATTGGTGTGAGTGGGTGAAATCGGGCTTGGGAAGGGAAGACATCCATCACAAATCATTTTGTAAATAGGGGAATTCCCACTGGGTGTGTGAAGAGGATGTAAGCAGGTACATCCCAGAAACACATCACAGCAGATCCTTCAGCTGTGCCCTCACCCCTGCTCTTGGGGCGTCACACTGTCTCCCTCCCTGAAACATGCTGAATAGCTCACAGGCTTCCCGGAGGGGTGGTCACATGACCTCCCCCTGGCCAATCAGCATGTTCCATCCTCCTGGACGCCTGTGATTGGCTCAGGGCTGGACAAGTGACTAATCAGGGCATAAGCTGGACTCCTGGGGAATGGAGGTTTATTTCCGTTAGGAACAGGGGATACCTGAGGCCAGCCTGTGGCAGTTGGAGGGATGTGACGTCAGCCTGTGGCAGTTGGAGGGCTTGTTCCACAAAGGCAGAGCTACTTGGGTGAGGATGACAGCAGTAAGCAGAGCTGAGAGGTGGGGAAAGACAATTCCTGCTGACGTCCCTGAGACCCAGGTACAGTCCAGCCAGAAGCTGTGCCGGTGGACTTAGTTATGATCATTCTCTCCTGCTTGTTTGTTAGCTTGTTTGAGCCCCTTTGGGTTTGATGTCCAGCTGGCTAAGTGGAGACCCTGGAAATGCCACGGTGTGGGTTTCATCTGGCCTCAGGGAAGAAATTCCACATAACATTACAAGACTCCAGTTTAATTTGGAGACTTGAATGGATATAAGCGGTATCTGTCGGGGCCAACTATTAATTCTAGGATTCCCCAAATTAGTCCTCACAGGGTTAGTCCTGTTAAGGTAGTAATCCATGTCCCTTTTTAGAGGACAAGATGGAGGCTCAGAGAAGGGAGGTAAGTGGGCTACAGCCAGGAAGTGTGCAGTCAGAAAGAAGCCCCAGATCCTGCTCCTTGAAATCTGGGAGGCCACACGGTGTGGCTTGTCCATTTGAAGGGGCTAAGACACCCAGCCCCACGCTGGCTTCCCAGGGGTCTGAGAATTGGTAACTGCCAAGTGGCTGTTTTGACAGTCACAAAAACAATTCACACTGAAGGAAGGAGGGCACCTTACTTCACCAGACCACACCCAACCCTCTGGTTTCCCCCAAGTCCTGCCCACCTTTCTCCTGCTTTGCTTGTCAAGCTCATGTGACCACATGGACAGTTCCTGGGTCACTGGCTCCCATCTGGAGCTGCTACAGGGGAGGCTCCCCCCTCATACTTGTGGATATCTTCTTCCTTTGGGCTTTGGGGGGCCCTGCTTCCCTCTTGCACATCAGAGGCCTTTTCCAGAATATATAGGGAACCTCACTCAGTTTGAACAGGATGCATCCATCACTGCCCTTTCCACGTCTCCCTTGAAACTCAGCTCCAGTACTCCTTTCTCCACATTGCAGCCTCCCGTGGTGCCACAGGAGAGACCCAGCGAACAATGAATTGACAGCTCAGCACAGGAAGGCAGGTGAGAGGTGAGATCTAACAGCTGGGAAGTTCTGTTTACAGTGGCCCTTGCTCTTCATGCTGCAGAGGTTGTAGAAGACCCCATGGTCTGGAAGAAGTGCTTGGGCCAAAGAGCATCCACGGGCCTTTTGATGGCTGGACGGTTCTGGCCATAGTGGGGTGGGGTGAGGTCCCTAAGGTTCTGAAGGCCCACTGTATGCAGGCTCAGGGTGCACAGAGAAGGCAGAGGCCTGCCCAGAGGTGTTCACAGACCACATATACATAAGCCAGCCAGGCTGACAGGCCATAGCACCTAAGCTGCTTTCATGGGTGAAGGGTGTGGGGGCAGAGGCAAAGACCCAAGTCTGCTGGGAAACTGCTTCAAGACAGAGAATTTTCAACTGAGATTTGAAGGCTGTATCATTTAGTTATGTGTTTGACTGAAATGATAGAAATCCATATTGAGAGTGGCTTCAACTACCTAGGCAACTAATGTTTAATGTTTCAAGAAACTGTGAGAGGTGGGAGAGTCAGAGCAGGTCTGGTGGCCCAACAGTTTCATCAGAATCCACCCACCTCTCTATTCCACCATCACCAGAATGTGGGTGTCATTGCCTCATGGCTGCAAAGTGGCTGCCTCCACTCCAGCCATCACTTCTGCAAATTTAACCCTCCATCAAAAGCAAGGGTCACCTTTTCCCCTGCATATCTCTTTTTAGAAAGGAAAATCTCTCATAGAAGCCCCTGTAGACTTCCTCTAGACTTCCATTGGCTAGAACTGGGTCATGAATCCTTATCCTGACCAATCGCTAGGTGGAAGCAGTTGTCATGACAGATTTGGACCAACCTTTATTCATCCACATTGAGCGTCCACTGGAAGAAAGTGAATTGGACTGGGCAAATCCTCTGGGTGAGCAGCCAAAGCCATCCTGCCACAAAGGGGAAATAACACGGGAGCTGAGGGATCAAAGGCATGGGAGCAGAGAGTAGGAGAGGAGCACAGGCAGAGGTGCCGGGATGAGCAGGGATCATTAGTGGCTAATTGCTGCAGGAACACAGTCTGGGTGGGGAAGGTGGCAGGACTTCATATGGTGTTTTCTGCCTGGAGATGGGCAGGCCTTGGGCCACGGGGAGCTGCTGAGAGGAGCTGAGCAAGAGAGTGAGCGCAGAAGCAGACAGAAATCACAATAAACAAGGCCCCCTGTGCTGAGGAGCTAAGCATCACTGTTCTGTGATGGTCAGAAATGTCACTGATAGACTCCAGAGAGCTCTGTTCAAAGCAGATGATTGTAACTGGTGAGAGAGTAAACGTGGCCCTAATGAATGCATTTGCTGGTGGCAGCTTTCTGTCTCTGAATACTAGAAAGCACACATGCAGCTGGTTCTTACACAGCTCTGCTGTGACACCTGCCACACCCACACCACTCCTCTCCCAGCTTCTGGGCCTCAGAGTCAGCACACCCCAGGATGCCTGGAACAGCCCAGCGCTTTGTATCATAACTTACACGGGGGGCCCAGGGTGGGTTCCAGTTACAGAGGAGAGAACAGGGGCTGGATGTGGGTGAGGGACTCACTGGTGAGTTGCAGGGGTTGGATCCCAATCCATCATCCCCTTTATGGTCAGAGTGGGCAGCCTCCTGACACCAGCCAGGATGTTTGCTAAACAGATAGGCTCTGATGCGTGCTCACCCAGCACTGGACCTGGGGATTGGGGAATGGAGGGGAAGGACGGCTCTTCTCCACGTGATGCTCACCTTGCAGGGGACACACAGATGACCCCACAGAAGTGTCCTTCCTTATGACCTGGGCCTCCTTGACCCATGGGGCCACAGGCCCTGGTGCACACATGGGCAGGTGTGGCTACGGCTGAGAGAACAGCACCCCTAGTTAAGGCCTCCCAATTCCCAGTGAGTCACATCTAGGAACTGAGGTCGAACAGCCAATTCTGACTTTAATGCGCAAATTGTTATCATCCAGGGGCCTGATTATTTTTTATTAAATTGTGTGCTCAGTCCCTCAGTTGTGTTCGGCCCCATGGACTATCTATAGCCTGCAAGGTTCCTCTGTCTGTGGAATTTTCCAGGCAAGAATACTGGAGTGGGTTGCCATTTCCTACTCCTACATCTTCCAGACCCAGGGATGGAGCCCACATCTCTTATGGCTCTTGCATTTGCAGGCAGGTTCTTTACCACTAGCACAACCCACTTGCAATCCCATAGTCAAGCCCTTTTCTCAGCATCTTTGTAACCTTCAGCCCCTCAGTTTTTATTTCTCTCTGGGACCAAGTTCTTAGCTTCAAACTGAGCCCCATTGTGGACGTAAGTACTGTCTTTTTCATGTCCCTTCTGTATCAGAGGCCACCCCAAACCCCCCCTCCCTCCCCTTATCAAGGCCTCCACACAGGCCAGCAGGGCTGTTTTCATGCAGCTCTGCAGACTTGTGAGCTAAGAATTTAGAATAAGGAGGAGAGGAGGGGCTGCCCCTCAGGGCAGGGCGGGCCGGCAGGTGGAGATGAGGCGCCTGTAGCACCTCAGCCAGCTGAAGTGTCAGCGGCAGGAGAGCAGCAGCCAAGGGCCGAGTGGGTGAGAATAAGTGAGTTAAGTGTGTTGATTCTGCCTCTGGATGGCGGGCCCTGGAGCAGGGCTTCAAGGGTGGAAGATAGAGGGTCTCCAATGCCTGGACCCCCACCTTCTAGAGATCAGGGTTGAGATGTGGCTTTGAAATCAGAACACTGGTTTCAAAGCTGGTTCCTACCACTTTGTAAGGTATTTAAAGCAAAACAAGCCTCTATTTTCTCATCTGTAAAATGGGAATACTGTCCCTCTTGGGGTGGGTGGGGGGGGTGAATGAGGCGACAGGCAGAGCACAGGGGCTGGGTGGGCTGGGAGTGCTCCCAGACTCGCTGCTGTGGCTGCAACGACCACTGTCTTCCTGGGCAGGGTCAGCAAGCTGTTCCCTAAAGGGCCCTGTTAGGCTTTGAGGGACCTGGGGTCTGCTTCAGCAATAGATCGTCCAGGCTCTCACCCCTGATCACTGAGACACAGGTTATCAGATATAATTGGCTCAGAACAGTGTTAGTTTTAGGCGCCCAGTATCATGATTTGATATGTGTACATGCTGTGAAATGATCACAAGAAGTTCAGTTACCATCCACCACCACTCACAGCTACACATTATTTTCTTGTGATGAGATCTCTTAAGACCTGCTCTCTTAGCAACTTTCACATACACAATGCAGTGTTGTTAACCAGTCACCTTACTGTACACACAGCCCCAGGGATTGTGTGTCTTACAGCTGGAAGTGTGTGCCTGTTGACCATCTTCACCCACTTCACCCGCCCCCTCAACACCAGCCTCTGGTTCCGCACACCCTGTTGTTTCTGAGTTTGATTTCTTTTTTCAATTCCACATACAAGTGAGACTGTACCTGTCTTCCTCTGTCTGACTTATTTCACAGAGCATAATGCCCCTTGTCCATCCATGTTGTTGCAAATGCTTTTTTATAGCTGAGTAAGATCCATTATATCTATGTATATATGATATATATCTGGGTAAGATCCATTGTAGATGTGTATATATGATATATATCTGAGTAAGATCCATTGTATATGTGTATATATGATATATATCTGAGTAAGATCCATCATATATGTGTATATATGATACATAGCACATTTCTTCACCCATTCCTCTGTTGATGGAAGTGTAGTTTGTGTCCATGTTATGGAACACAACTTTTGTTCCCAGTGCACAGTGAACCCAAACTGAGACCTAAAGTCTGAAGCAGAGGAAGGGTCTACATCTGCCAGAGAGAACTTGTAACAGGGCCCAGGAGGGTCACTGAGACCCTGCTGGGTGACCGCAGGGGGCCTCTGCCCTCTCTGTATAGAGGACCACGGTGTTCTCATCTGTAGAGAGAACTTGTAACAGGCCCGGGGGGGAGACGGAGAAGGGCCTCATCAGCAGCCCTGTCAGGACAGAGGAAGGGGGGAGGACGGCCGCTACAGCGACAGGGTCCCTCCCTCTGCTCCCCACACCTTCTGAGCACCAAGCGTACATGTCCTCTGTCCCCCCAGATCACTTGGTGATGATGCTTCAAAGGTCCCCCAGTCACAGGCCCCCCCATCAGATGTATCTTCCCTCCTCCTTGAAGCCCTGGGTACCATTGCCTTCTCATCTGGCTTATTTGGTCCCTTGTGGTCAGATGCCCGGGCTCCCCCCATCCACCAAGCTCCCATCTTAGGACTGTGTATGCAGCAGGTGCTCAATGCAGGTTTAGGGCTTCGGGGAAGGCTTATCGCTCTCCTGCACAAGGACGCTTCTCATGGAGGCAACTCCAGCCTTCCACACACAGGGCCAGCCTAGTGTGGGGCATAAATGGATCCCACTGCCGCGGATCTGCTGAAGGAAAAGGCAGCCTGGGGAGACTGTGACGCCCCACCTCCACCCCGTACCCTGCCTGGGGGCTGGTTTCTGGGGGTGAAGCTGTCCCTTGGGCATCCACAAGGAGGCCCCGGGGGACGAGGGCCATGCTGGGCAGTGACAGAGCATCCAGTCTGGACCCTGCCTCCGGGCAACTGCCCAGCCCACATTTGGTCTTAAGGGCCTTGAACAAGGGCCCAGGGGCAAATCTGGATTTTTAAAATGAATTCCAACATTTAAAAACTGGGAGATTTCAGACAAAGCCCCAGATTTCTAGCTTTGTGAGTTTTGACAAGAAATGAGAAGTCCTGGCCTCCTGGGGGACATTCCCAGGGGGTAAATGAGTGAGGCTGTTCTGAGGCTGAGTGGGGGCTTGTATCCCTAGCTCGCCACAGTTTCCACCTCCCACTACCCGTCTCCCGGGCCCAGGCTTTCCCCGGCCTGTTCCTGCCTGCCCCTGGAGATGTCTGGGTTTGCAGTCCTCCTCCTAGGCCATGGAGCTTTGCTGACATGAGGGCCACAGCTGTGTGGAGCTTGTCCTGACCCCCTGGCGGGTGGGATAAATGGGTTGAGTGCAGCCCTCACAGGAGCGGTTTGTCATCACATGTCCTCCAAAGGCAGCCAGGAAGCGGAGGGGTGGGAGAGGCCAGGACCAGGAGCTCTATAGAGTGTCCCCTGGGCGGTGTGTCTTCAGGCTCCAAAGCTGCCCCTAAACCCTGCCCTTCTCCTACCACACATGCATCGCTGCTCCCGGTCTTCCCACAAACACTGGCCATGAGGGGCCTGGTCCCTGGGTCAGCCCTGAGGGCCACAGTCTCTGGCCCAACTCCACCTCCGGCAGCTCCAATGGCTCAGCGTTGCTGTGAGATGGCCACTGCCAGACCCTTTACAGGAGAAACGGAGCCTCCAAGGGGACAAGGGATGCACCCAGGGTCACAGAGACTCTGAGCTTATGACCGAAGTCTACTGGGCCTCAGCTGGTCCCAGAGCACAGAGTAGGTCCCCAGGAGACGTGCTGTCCTCAGGCCTTTACAACAGGAGGGCTCAGTGCAGAGTGGAGGAGTGAGTCACGGTGGGGCAGGTGCACGGGGCAGGCAGGCTCAGGGACAAGTCCCCAGAAGAGCAGAGTCTTGAAAGGGCCAGGGCATTGGTGCTGGTGAGGAGAGGAGAGGGTTCCTGGTGGAGGCTCAGCCATGTGAGGGCCTGGAGGTGGGCTACAGCATGAGAAGCAGGCTCCGCATGGAGGCAGGAGCAGCAGGAGAACCCCGGGAGCCCCTGGTCTCCACTCCTCCTGCCGTGACCCGGCCCTGACAGCTGTGCCTCCTCTCTCTCCATCTCACCTCTTCCAGCGAGACAGAAGAGACCCTTCCGGTGAGACCCTGAGCCATCTCCTCCTCCACATCCGGCATTTGCTTCCCATCCAGTCTGAGCTAAGACAGGACAGGTAGATTCTACTCCTGGAGCGGTGACTAGATTTCTCACTACTCAGGGGCACCATCATGACATGGCTCCCAAGTTAAAAAAAATTAAAATGGGAAAAAAAAAAAACAAACCCAGACTGTTAGTGGTCTGAATGAGCATGAGGTGAGAGTGGGTCCCTTTGCTTCCAATTGATGATGGAGCCATGGTCCTAGAGGGATGGAGAAGGGGCACTTGATGGACATGTGGCCTGTGTTTGGCCCCTTCATCTATTTGGTGTTTTATCCTCATCACATTTTTCTGAGCCCCTGTCTGCATCGGGCCCAGACCCTCACAGAGCTCACAGGCTGGAGAGGTAATCATAATGTGATCACAGTCCTGGGGGCCCCAGGTGAGGCCAGAAGAGCTGTAGAAAGGGTGGGGATCAAGAAGGGCTTCATGGAGGAGGTGATGTCTGAGCTGGGTCTCCAAGGATGAGGCCTCATTCACCTGGAGCCTGGCACAGAACAGGAACCAGATACATGATAAAAGAATGAGTGAATGAATGAATGAACATGCACCCCCCTAACAGACTGAGGTAGGCAATAGCCCAGGCCAAGGCATGAAGCACAAGACACCCTGGGGGACAGATGGAAGGGGCAGCAGTATGAGGCTGCCTCACCCTTTACGGGCATCTTGCTGCCACTGTGGTCTGTGCTCTGGCCGACTGGGGAGACCTTGTCTGTCCTCTGTTCTGGGATCCGATTCTTCCTTCCAAGCAGAATATCCTGTCACCTCCTTGTGCCCGTATGTACCTGTTCCTGCCTCATGGGGAGTTGTGAAGAGGAGAGATGGATTGGTGTGCAAAGCAAGGCTGAAGGAGGGCAAGGATGATGGGGAACCCGTAGAGGTGGGACCATGACTGGGAGGCATGTTACGGCGGGGAAAGGGCTGTGCCTTGGGCCTCAAGCATCCAGCTGGGAGTGGCTCCCCCGCAAGAGGTGCTCCATGGTGAGAAGGCTGTCGTGGGGCCGGGGGTGAACTCTGTCTGGGACATGCTGACCCAGGGAAGTTCAGGCACCACTGGGACAGAAATGTCCAGGAGGAGCTGGAAGTAGGGGATAAAGGTGCAACTGAAGTCAGGGTGGGAGCCTGAGACCCAGAGGAGGGGCCCAGGGATGCAACAGAAGGGGCCTGAGGGCACCTGGATGTCCACTAACTGGGGTCCTCAGGGTGGAGATTGTTCTCACTTCACAGCCTGCTGGGGCCAAACACAGCTGGGCCCAGGGAGGCCACCCAGTAAACACCTGCTTACATGACCCAGATTCACACATTTCCACTTCAAATGACTGAACTAGAATCTACTAAGCCCTACAGATTGGTGGTCCAGAATTAGGATTATAAACAAAGGCAACATACAGACTGGAGAGAAAGCTAAGAAGCTGCAGAGAGTAACACTCTTGACATGCAGCCCACTGTGGCCCCCGGAGCCTTTCCACTGCCATTCTCTCAGCCTGGCACTCTCTGCCCCTGCGTCACTTGCTCTCTAAACACCTCCAAGAGTTTGCCTTCAAATGTCCTTCCTGTCTCCCTTTTTCTCCTTGGAACATCTTACCACCTGACTTTGCCTGTACATTACTTGTTTTCCTCTGTCTCCCTCCAGGCTGTGTGCTGTTGAGAATGGAGACTCGCCGCTTCACTCCGTCCGTGTGCTGGGTCTGGAGTCCACCCCCTACACAGTAGGGCCTCAGTGAACCTGCACTGCGTGTGTGGACGCCGAGGCCATGGACAAGAAGGTTCCAGGCGGTGATGGTGAGTTGTCGACTCACTGCTTGCTGAGTCTCTTATGTGCCCGGCACAGACCCGGGGGGCAGGCCCAGCGCTGACTTGGGGGACAGGCCTGGAGCTGAATGAGGCACACAGGGAGCACAGAGCCGCTCAGGAGGACACGTGCTGTGGGGGACACACAGGCCAGGGGAGTCAGGAGTGCAGGGTGCGGAAGAGAGGACCGAGGGGGGAGTGGTGGGAGAGAGGGCAAGTCCTGCAAGCCCTGTGGGCCCTGTGAGGACCTTTCCACTGGGTGGGTGGAGGCACGGCTGGTGTGGAGCAGGGAGTTGGGTGCTGAATACTGTGCAGGAATGGAGCAGGAGAGCCCTGGGGAGGGTCTCACTGTGGAGGGTGCCCCTCCTCTGAGGAGGTGACACTAGAGCTGTACCCTCTACAGACCGTTTCTACCTTCTGTTAACTTGATGCTTTGCTTTTGCAAGCAAAAACACTCCGTGTTCTGCAGCACCTCAACTCAGCCTCTGCTCCCCATGTCACCCCTGCCCCTACGGGAGTCCTTCCAGGGCCCACTATTTTTTTGTGTGGTTTCTTTTTTTTTTTTTGCTGCATCACAGGGCTTGTGGGATCTTAGTTCCTGGACCAGGGATCAAACCCTGGCCCCTGACAGAGAAAATGCCTAGTCCTAACCCTTGGATGCCAGGGAATTCCCCCAGGGCCCACTTTTCACATACAAACCAACCTCCTCTTTAACTGGGCTCACACTCTGAACCACTGCCCACCTGCCCTGCTACCCAGGGTCAGACTGTAGGACACTTGGGATCCCCTAACCCCAGAGCCGATGAAGTTGCTCAGCCCAGCCAATCTTCAGCCTACTCACCCTGCCTGCCATTCCCTCTTCAGCAACGCGATGAAGGCTTCCTCTGTCCACAGCTCCAGCTCTTCCGCCTACTGACGTCCCCATGCTCCCTGAGTGGTGAAACCCCTCTTCCAGGACTGTGAGGAGAAACTTTCATTTCAGTGGCGGTTGTTTCCTGATCAGATAGCCTTACTGACCCTCAAAGTTTCTACTAAATATTCTGTTTTACACCAGCCTATGAGACACTTTGCAGACATAGTAAACAAATGAAGAACAAGTGAACTATACACCTTTTTACAAAATCAAGTACAAAATATTAAGATGTATTAGAATTCCTTTTCCCATAAAATCACAGGCTCCATCAGGGTGGAGGGCATATAAAAATCACGTGGACAGGACCAAACTCCTATGAGGTCCTAACTACCCATCTCCCTAAGTTGAGAGCTCGGGCCCAGGCATGACCGAGAACCAGTCTCTGCCTTTGAGTGGAAATAGGTTGGTTTTTCAAAGCTGTTAACTTGTCAACTTAGCAGGAAAGCTGTTGGTTCCAAACTCATGTTTCTGGCAATAATCAAGTTACACCACACGTGAGATGGCCTGTTCCCCAAGTTATTTGTTTAGAATCCACAGATGGTAGCAGGGAAATGTCACTGTTTCAAAACAAGCTGCATCTCTGGGAGAGAGTGGGGGTAGTGATCCTGGAATGTATCACTCTTGAATTCTTTAGTCATTAGATTTCCAGAGAAGCCCCCAGAGGGGAGAGCGGGCTGGAGCTGAGCTGGGCTGTCCCCCACAGACATGAGGGGGGACACATCAGACAGCTGTGGTCCTGGGAGCAGCTTGACCCTGGGAGCCACAGGAAAGGTCCCCTCCAAGCCTGCTGTCCAGCCTCGGGTAAGGCTCAGCAGCTGTAACTCAGGGCCCATGGCTGAGGGGCAAAGGGAAGCTGCCCCCCTCACGCTGGGTCAGGGGGCAGACAGTCCAGGGCGGGTCTGGAGCCTCCTGTCCCTAATGCCCTTCAACCCAGAGGAGTTGCTTTGTCCACAGGGCAGAATGAGCTCAACCTCACAGCTGACGTTTCCAGATCAGGACAGAGGGAGAAGCAGAAAGGGCCTGCTTCACTCTCCTAGGACATATTCTAGAGTTTGTGCAAATCACTCCCATCCCCGCTGGAGGGAGAGCCTGGTCACACAAGCACCCTTGTTGCAGAGGAGGCAGGAACTCTGTAGTCCTGGGCGGCCAGTGTGCAGATAAAGGAGGGTGTCCAGTGCTCTGGGAGTGGACAAGGTACTGGGAGCCCTTGGATGCCTCAGCCCACCGCCTCTAATGCTCCCTCCCACCACCCGACCCATCTACCCTGAGCTCATATTGTATGAAATTGTCCATTAGACAGTGCATGAAGGAAATAATTCAGAAACCAGTTGAAAATCATGGGCAAGGGGATGCTTTTCCCGAGGTTTCCTGACAAGTTGCTGGCGGGGTTCCATCACTGACACTGAGGCTTTCTCCCCACCCCACCTCCACAGGGCCCTCTGGTCACCAGCAGCCTGAGACATCTTGGCCAGTGGAAGGAGACTGTGTCCTGCCCTACTCATGGATGCCCTGCTCTCTCTGGGACTGTGATGGACAAATAGAGTGACCAGAGGCAGCTGTAGCCCAGCCAGCCCCACCCCACACCTCACAGAAGAGGAGAGTCTGTGAGCACAATGTTCCGTCATCAGAGTCAACTACTGTCCAGCCCTGAGGTGGGGATGTCTGGAGATGGAGAGCACAGAGCACTGGTGTGGATGGTCCCGGAAGCAAGGGGGCTGGCCCAGGCCCCTCTCCCCAGCCTGGCTCCTGACCTCTGTCCTGTGTGTGCCTGACACTCCAGCTTCCTCCTGCCAGACTGCCTGCTCCCCGGTCCCTGTGGTCACACCCACACATCAGGACAATTCCCCCCACCAAAGGGGAGATCCTGACATCTGCATGAGAGTCAGGAGACTCAGCTGCACAGGGACCTGATCACACTGCACACAGGCTTTCACGGGACTCTGTCCTAGTTATGGGCATCTCAGTCATGATTAACACAGGCCCCAGGGACCAAAAGTTCCCCTCAGCCCTTCTGAAGATGTTGGGTAATGTCAGTGCAGGGAGGTCATACACACTTTCTGCATCTCGGCCCTGCAGCGCAGCAGTTGTTGCTGTTGGAAGTCACTGTCCTTATTTTCTTGGTTGTCTTTGCATTTAGTTGTTCTGATTTACTTCTAGTACCACATGACTGCACGCTTCTTAGACTGGAAAATACACAGCCTCAATTCTGTTCAGGGAGGATGCAAAACTGGAGCATCAAGTTTATCAACAGGAATTGGAAGAACCAAAGAGCTGACAAGAACTCTCCCGCGCCCCCTCTCACATGGAGGACAGAAGAGTGGGGTAGGGAGACATGCCCAGGAGAGGCAGTCGGGTCTCTGCAGTTGCAGGTGAGAGCCGAGGGGGGCCCTGCAGCCAGGTGGGCCCTCTTCTGGTCGCCAGGCCGCTGCAGACCGTCCTCTGAGCTGGTCAGGGCTTTGGATACGATGCTTCTGAAGGCCGTGGAGGCGTGGGATACCCTCCTGATTCAAATCTTGTCAGAGGATTCGACCCCCCGACCACTGCCAGGGAGGGCGTCTTGACGTTTCTTCTTGGGTCATCCATGGACTTTCCCTGGGCTCCGTTTGTTACGCCGCCTCTTGCTGGGCAGACTGTTAAACACCTTCTTATTCTCAGGCAAGCCCTGCTCTTCCTGGCTGTGGCCAGAGGAAAGTGTCTGGGGACACACGCTCAGGCTGCCCAGCGTGGGAGGAGCTCCTGGTGTTGGACACATCCAGGGGCAGCTGCTTCCCTCTGGAACTCCAGTCCTGCTGCTGGTGTTGCTGGTGGAGGGAAGGCCTCAGGGCCACACGGGGGGCTGGGCTGGGGATGGTGGGCCTCTGCTCCAGGCCGGGTGGAGACCGGCAGGCTCTCTGATCTTCTGCCCTGACTCCTGGTCCTCCTGCAGTTGTACATTTTACTTACCTCTGGCCACAGCCAGAAAGAGCAGGGTTCACTTGAAAATATGCAGGATTATAATAGTCTGCCCAGCAAGAGGCTGCGTAACAAACGGAGCCCTGGTTGAGCCATGTGGTATAAGTGTGGACACCTCAGGCCTTGGGGAAGGCTTGTTATGGCTGCTGAGGTCCATGGGAGGGGAGAGCCTCGCAGTGATGGAGCAGCCGTCCACCTTGTGTTCCCCTGAGCTTACGGTGCAGTGCCTGCTGCCTGTTCCCTGAGTCACGGATCAGGTCCCACCTCGACACCAGTGTCCTCACCACTGTCACCCCCGGGGTCACAGGGCGGCACACAGAATGGCCTGAGCGGCTCCTTCTGGCCCAGGTTCACCCCTGGAGGCCTTGTCAGTCATTTAAGGTGCTTTTGTCACTGGGGTTGAGGACCATATTTTTTTAGCAAATTCCTTCTCTGATGACAGACACAGGGGAATGGGGTGTTGCCCTACGAGGATTCACAGCCACAGCTCTGAGAAGTCCTGTCCCCCAAAGGGCAGGGTCCCGGTCACCATGAGTAGAGAACTACTCCCAGACTCCACACATCCACCACAGGGCAGTCGGAGCCCTGTCCCCGAAAGAATTCTCAGGCAGTAAGTGCAGCTGCCATAGAAGTGTTGAGCTTCCCACTCTCATCACACTCATTGCTGAGGCCAAAGTCTGTAATTTTCACACACTACTTGGTGTCAAAGAGGAGGTTCCCTGGCTTCAGGTCACAGTGCAGGACGTGCCTCTGGAGGCCGAGCTGCAGGGCAGAGACCAGCTGTCTGAGTGGCCCTCGGGTGTCAGCCTCTGTCATGTCCCATGGTCCTCAAAATGGCTGCACATGTCCCGCTCACTGAGGCCCTTATCTCCAGGAAGAAGGTCTCCTCTGTGTCAGTCACCTCCAGGAGTTTGACGATGTTTTCATGGTCCAGAGCCTTCATACTATTCACTTCTCAGAAGAGTCCTGGAGGCTGGAGGACCTCTGCTGACTCTTCTTAATGACCTTTATGGCCAACTCTGTCCCAGTCAGAATGTACTGGGCTCACTTTGGCGAATCAACCTTTACCAATAATGTAAAGAATCGCAATTCTCAATAGAAGCCTTGTCCCCGAGACGGCTGTGAGGCCCAGCACCATGGTGATCTGCTGACTACACTGACTGCCAGCATTAACTAGCAATGCTAACTATGCTAACTATGCTAATTATATTCCTGCAGCAGGGAGTCCTCCAGGTTGGAGTGAAGGGCTCTGGATGGCAGCTCAAAATGTTAGGAATTCACATTTGGTAAAAGTAGATAGGCAGGCAATTAGAAAAGCTAGCCTCGGGACTTCTCTGGTAGTCCAGTGATTAACAATCTCTGGTGCTAATGCAAGAGGACTAGGTTGAAACTGGTCCAATCCCTGGTCAGGGAAGTAGATCCCACAAGCTACAACTAAGACCCAGTGCAGTCAAATTAAAAAAAAAAAAAAAGCTAGTCCTATTTTAACTTTGGTTTGTAGCTCCACTTTTTGTTTTCTCTTTGACAAGATTAATAAAGTTTAAAAATTTGTCTGCTTTTGGACATGATCTAAAAAGATTTAATTTTGTAGCATCAGTACCTGAAAGGGGTGGAGTCAGAGCTGTATAGGAACAGTTTTTTTATGTTACTGAAATTAAACTGACTTAAACTGAACTAGAGTGTTGTAATTTTAGGATATTATTTGTAATCACAAGGTAATCACAAAGAAAATAGTTACAGAATATCCACAAAAGGAAACGAGAAGGGAATTAAAATGTTTCACTACAAAAAAATTAACAATGCAAAAGAAGGTGATCTTGCAGGACATGAGGGACAAAAAAGTCATAAGGCATACAGAAAAAGAGCCAGATGACAATTACTGATCACTCCTTCAGACTATTACCCCTTCAGTATCAGTAATTACATGTAAATGGATTAAACTCTCCACTTAAAAGACTGGCAAAAAGGATAAAAATATACGATACAACTATTCGCTATCTATAAGAGACTAACTTTAGATCCAAAGGGAGAAAAAAAGTTGAACATGAAAGGATAGAAAAAGATGTGCTGTGCTGTCACTTCAGTCATGACCCTTTGTGACCCTGTGGAGGGTAGACTGGCAGGCTCCTCTGTCCGTGTGATTCTCCAGGCAAGACTGCTGGAGTGGGTTGCCATGCCCTCCTCCAGGAGAGCTTGCTGACCCAGGGATCGAACCTACATCGCTTATGTTTCCTGCTTTTGCAGGTGGGTTCTTTACCACTAGGGCTTCCCTGGTGGCTCAGGTGGTAAAGCATCTGCCTGCAATGCGGGAGACCCGAGTTCAATCCCTGGGTCGGGAAGATCCCCTGGAGAAGGAAATGGCAACCCACTCCAGTACTCTTGCCTGGAAAATTCCATGGACAGAGGAGCGCCCCCTGGAAAGGGATAGTCCATGAAAACAGGAACCAAAAGAGAGCAGCTGTGTCGTGCTAATATCAGACAACATGGACTTTAAATCAGAAAAGTTACCAGAGACAAGGATTAGGAGGTTCAATACAGCAAGAAGATAAAATCACAGCCATTTACACACCCAGTGACACCATCAAAACACATGAAGCAGAAATGGATAGAACTGAGGGGAGACATAGTTCTATACAATAGTTGGAACCTCCAATACCCTACTCTTAGTGGTGCATAAACCACCAGACAAGATGAATGCATAGGTAGAGAATGTGAACGGCACAATCAGCCAATTAGGTCAAACAGACAAACACTCCTGCAGACACCTGTTCTTCTCAAGGGCATGTGGGGCCTTCTCCAGGACAGACCACAGAATAGGCCACAATTAAGTCTCAGTAGATTTCACAAGGTAAATCTCATACTAAGTATCTTCTCTAAGTATATCTAATACTCTAATATATCTCATATCTAAGTATATCTAATACTCTAATATATCTCATATCTAAGTATCTTCTCTAACCATAGTGGCATAAAGTTAGAAATCAGTAACAGAAGGAAAAGTGGAAAATTCACAAATTTATAAAAATTTAAAAGAACCATTGTGGCAACAAAGAAAGCACAGGGGGAATCAAAAAACATGTAGAGATAAAGGAAAGTAAAACACTAACTCATGAGAAACAGGAAAGCAGTGCTAAGGGGAGATTTATAGCTTTAAACACATTATAAAAATCTCAATAACCTCATACAATTAAGGGAACTAGAAAAAGAACAAACTAAATACAAAGCTGGCAGAAGGAGGCTAATAAAGATTAGAGCAGAGACAAAGAATAGAAAACAACAAAACCCAAAGTTGGTTCTTTGGAAAAATTAACAAATTTGACAAACCATTAGCTAGACTAAGAAAAAAAGAGAAGATAAATTATTAAAACCAGAAATGAACATAGGGGCATAAAAGGCATTATAGAGTACTGTAAATAATTGTTCCTCAACAAATGGGATAACTAGATAAAGTGGACAAATTCCTAGAACTACAAACCCTTCCAAGACTGAGTCACAAAGAAATAGAGAATCTGAATAAACTCATAATTAGTAAGGTGATTGGATCACAAAATTCTCTACAGAAAAGCTTCTGGGTCCAATTGATGGCTTCACTGATGAATCCTACCAGACATTTAGAAAAGAAGAAACACCAATCCTCCTCAAAACCAGTCAAAAGATTCAGGAGACAGAACACTGCCTAGCTCTTCCTATGAGGCCACAGCTGCTTTCAGACCCACCCCCAAAAATCTCCGGTGCATCTTCTAGATGGTCATCAAAGGAAATTGAAAAATATCCAGCAGAGGGGTTCTTTGCCCAGTGACTTGATCTGGTTCCTATAAGATCTTAGTACTTCACTTCATTCAGTCCCAGCCCTTGATTTCATAGGGGAGTAGGGGAGTTGAAGTTTGACTCGAACACCATAGGCTGGTGGTTTAATCAGTCAGCTCATGGGCTGAAACCCCAGGAGGACAGAGTTTGGAGAGCTTCCGGGTTGGTGAAGTTTGAAAATTTGGAGAGTGGCACCCACGGAGGGCACAGAAGCTCTGTACCATCTCCCCACATCCTGACCCCAGCGCCTCTTCCATCCACTGCTCCTGAGTTATAACCTTTTATAGTAACTGCTGATACAGTTGAGCATACTGGTTCCCTGAGCTCTGTGAGCTGCTCTAGCAAACTAATCCACCCAGGGAGAGTTGTGGGAGCCTGGTTTATAGCCTGTTGGTCAGAAGTACAGGTAACAACCTAGGCTTGCAGGTGGCATCGCAAGTGGAGGCTGGGTAATGGGATGGAGCCGTTAACTATTTACAGGTAGAGAGTGTCGGGGCTGAGCTTAATTGTGGGATAGCCAGCAGGTGTGTAAAAGCTGCTGGGCATAGACAACATCCCCCGTACCATACACACACACACACACACACACACACACACACACCAGAATTGGGTACTAGAACCATTACCTTGCGAGCTCACAGTGTGAAACAGACCCTGTTGCGTGCTTAGGACGCAAGCACTCTTCAATATGTCTGCTGCTCCATTAAAAGAAAATGATGGCAGGGAAGGTGAAAGTGAGATTGATGCTCTGAGACAAGCCATGAGCTGATAACTGCTGAAGCTGTGTATGTGGGAAGGGAAGGTCATTATACTGCTTTGCCTTCTTTTGTGTATGTTCAAAGTTTTCCATAAGAAAAAGTGAAAAAGCAAAATGAAAAAAAAAAAAAAACCCACAAGAGTAAGTGAATGTGGTGCCTGCATCATTGGACTCCTGCTGAGTCAGGTGGTGAGTGGGGCATGGGATAAACCATGGCTACTCTGAGGTGGGCTCACAGGGCTGGACGCACTGTCCACCCCATCAGCCAGGACACAGATACGGGTTCATATCATACCCATCTTCATGATCATGCACCCTCTCTTGGGTGAGAGACCTCCCCCCAGAGAATATAATCAAAGCCATGAACCTCACTCGTGGTCAACATGCACATGCTCAGCTGCATCTCTAGAGATGGAGCTCGTGGATCCATCTAGATCCATCCATCTAGAGATGGATGCACATGGAGCCCGTGTGCACTGGCCACGCAGGAAGCATGGGGTGGTGGGGGGGGACTTTGGGACAGCTCACCCTGACTTTACAGCCTTTGGGTGCCCAGCCTGCTGTCTTTTATCCCTCTGGGGCTGTGCTGGCTTGGGGAAACAGCTGGCCAATGTTCTCTTCAAGGTCAAGAAGATAAATAACACAAGAGATATGCTATGTTTCCTGATGTGCTCTGTCGAGAGAAATGAGGTCCGGTATAACCAGGGTAGGGGTGGGAGAAAAGGGAGAGATTGGTCAGAGGGTAAAAGTTGCAGTCTGTGGGCTGAGTGAGTCTAGAGAGGCAGCGCACAGCAGGATGACTATAGTTACTGACTGCATTGTGCGGGGGAAACTCGCCAGGAGAGTAGACCTGAGGTGCTCAGACCACACCAGAAAGTGGCAGTTACCTAAGCACATGGACAAGTTAGTTAGTGCACCTGTACTGATTACTCCACTATGTACATAGACACTAAAACGTACTGTATAACAGTACACCTGAAATTCTTGGACCCAGGGTGGTCAGTGGCAGCAATGAGGCCAGGCTGACCTCTATTCCTGGGCATATTCCAACATCAGCTCCAGCCTTCCCCAGACCCTCTTTCTGGCAACTCCGGCACAGCCCCTGCCTCAGCCCCTGAGTGGCATGTTGACCAACATCCAATGGCCATTGAAGGTTTATGCACTCAATGAGGACCAGTGGTGGGACAACCAGGGCATGTGAAGTCAAGTGAGTCTTAGGAAGTATAACTACAAACAAAGGTAGTGGAGGTGATGGAATTCCAGCTGAGCTATTTCAAATCCTAAAAGATGATGCTGTGAAAGTGCTGCACTCAGTATGTCAGCAAATTTAGAAAACTCAGCAGTGGCCCTAGGATTTGTAAACCAGTCAGTTTTCATTCCAATCCCAAAGAAAGGCAATGCCAAAGAAAATTCAAACTACTGCACAAATGGACTCATTTCACATGCTAGCAAGGTAATACTCAAACTCCTTCAAACTAGGTTTCAACAACACATGAACCAAGTACTTCTAGATGTACATGCTGGATTTAGAAAAGGCAGGGGAAGCAGAGATCAAATTGCCAACATCCTCTGGATCATAGAAAAAGCAAGAGAATTCCAAAAAAAAATCTGCTTCATTGACTGTGCTAAAGTCTTTGGTTGTGTGGATCACAACAAACTATGGAAAATTCTTAAATGGGAATAACAGACCGCTTTACCTACCTCCTGAGAAACCTGTATGCAGGTCAAGAAACAACAGTTATGACCAGACATGGAACAATGGAATGTTTCCAAATTGGGAAAGGAATACATCAAATATTGTCACCCTGCTTATTTAACTTATTTGCAGAGTACATCATACAAAATGCCAGTTAGAGTAAACTCAGGGAGTGAAAAACAGGGAAGCCTGGTGTGCTACAGTCTATGTGGTTGCAAAGAGAAGGACATGACTCAACAATTTTCAAAGTAGTCAGTCCTAAAGCTGGAATGAAGATTTCTGGGAGAACTATCAAAAACCTCAGATATGCAGATGATATCTCCCTTAAGGCAGAAAGCAAAGAGGAACTAAAGAGTCTCTTGATGAAGGTGAGAGAGTGAAAAAGTTGGTTTAAAATTTAACATTCAAAAAAGTAAGATCATGGCATCTTCTCCCATGACTTCATGGCAAATAGATGGGGAAACAGTGGAAGCAGTAACAGATTTCATTTTCTTGGGCTCCAAATTCACTGAGGATGGTGATTGCAGACATGAAATTAAAAGACGCTTCCTCCTTGGAAGGAAAGCTATGACAAACCTAGACAGCATATTAAAAACCAGAGACATAAATTTGCCAACAAAGGTCTGGTCTAGTAAAGGCTATGGCTTTTTCCAGTAGTCATGTATGGATGTGACTTGGACCATAAAGAAGACTGAGCACTGAAGAATTGATGCCTTTGAACTGTAGTGCTGGAGGAGACTCTCAAGAGTCCCTTGGACAACAGGGAGATCAAAGCAGTCAATCGTAAAGGAACTCAACCCTGAATATTCATTGGAAGGACTGATGCTGAAGTTGAAGCTCCAATACTTTGGCCACCTGATGCAAGGAGTCAACACATTGGAAAAACCCCTGATGCTGGGAAACACATAAGGCAAGAGGAGAAGAGGGCAACAGAGGATAAGATGGTTGGATGGCATCATTGACTCAATGGACATGAGTTTGGGTAAACTCAGGGAGATAGTGAAGGAGAGGGAAGCCTGGTGTGCTACAGTCTATAGGGTCACAAAGGATAGGACATGACTTAGAGACTGAACAACAACTCCTGAAATTCACACAATTTTCATTAAAAACAAAGGAGATGAAATCTGTGACATGAGTGACCAGCAGCTCACCTGAATGCTGTGACTTCAACGATGGCAGAAATTACTGTCCTGCCAGGGTCAGGCCCAGCTTGTCATGGGACAGGTGGCTCTTGCTTCCTCACTCTTGGAAACCAGCCTCCAGCCTGTGAAGAAGCCCAACAGACATGGAGGAGGACCAGGCCCCACCACCAGCCCAGCTGAGCCCTGGACAGCAGCCACCATGAGTGAGGCCTCAACTGAGGTCCCCTGCAGCAGAGAGGGGCCATCTCCCAGCCCTGCCCAAAGCATGTAGTCCAGCCTGAATACCTGATGCTTGTTTAAAACCACTGTGTTTATGGGTGGTTGATTTCACAAAAGCAGGTACAGGAACACAGCCTCCCCCTTGCCCCACATCTGCTCCATTCACCCCATTACAGACAGAATGTTCATGACCCCCAGATTCACTGGGGTCCAAACCCCCACTGTGGTGGTGTTTGGGGATGGGAGACCTGTAAGGAGATGCAAAAGTTGAATGATGTCCTAAGGGTGGGACTTAACCCAGTAGGGCTGGAGTCCTTACATAAGAGGAGGGGAGCCTTGGAGTCTCCCCTCCACCATGTGAGGACACAGTGAGGGGGCAGCCACTGCCAGGCAGGAAGAGAATGCACACCAGACCATGATCCTGCTGGACTGTGACGTGGGACTTCCGGTCTCCAGAGCTGTGGGAAGACACCCTTCTGTTGTTCAAGCTGCCCAGGCTGTGGCCTGTGTGGCAGCAGCTGCAGCACAAAAACCACACAGCCCTCCAGCCTTGAAGACTGCACACACTCTCCCTCCTGCCCAGATATTTCCTGCAGCTCACACTCAACATCTGAGGTCCTGTCTCAGGGAGGGGTTGGGAGGTGGGAGCATCAGACAGGCCTCCCTCCATATTCACCCCTCTCAATGCAGCCTGCCCACCCCTCCTTCAGCACGGGCCAGTCCACAGCTGCAGCTTTGACTTCTTTGAGTAAAGGTTTGATAAATGCTCCCCTCCTCCCAGGTCTACATGGGACCTGGCACACAGACGTGCCCCATTGTTAGAAAAGACACTAAACTTGACCTTGGAGGTAAAGCACTCTTTGACCCAGACAGTCTACTCCTGGTGTAAACACCAGTGAAACATGGGACATGGCTTGGCTGGGTGTCCCAGAACCCTGAGATAGAGTAGGCCTTTGTGTCTCATCAGGAGAGTAGATGCATGTGGCCCATCCACGCGAGGGACACTGAGCAGCCTCAGGAACACTTGACTGGCCATTTGGAGCACCAAGGAGCAGGCAGCTAGTCCCCAAAGTGGGGAGGTGTCATAGTCCATCTGAATGAAGTAACACAGAAAAACCCAGTGCCTTGGCTGAGAGGTGCCCGCATGGGAATCAGACTATGAGACTGAGCAGGGACAAGATTATCACAAATATCAGGGTGCCATCACCCCGGGAAGAGGACTGTTTTCAGGAGGGATGCACTGGAAATGCCCAATTACTGACTTGGTATGAATACTCCTGGCTATACCGTGGTGGAGCTTTGAACTGTATACAACATGTACGCACACACATGCGGAGATAAGTTTTTTCTGTATCCTGTGTGTACATAACCAGTTTTAATGGAAAAATGAAGAATTGTTCAACAAAGTGGTGAAGTGTTATTTTTAAAAGGAGGACAGAGCCCAAAATTTGCTCCTCAAACTCTCAGGCCCCTCATCACTCATGGATGAACCTGGGCTCCCCTGATAGCACCTGCCTACCTTGATCTTACCAGTAGCAAAAGCGTGACCAGCAGGTAGATCCCAGCTACCTGAGTGTAAAAAACTAAGATCATGGCATCCAGTCCCATCACTTCATGGCAAATAGATGGGGAAACAGTGGAAACAGTGACTGACTTTATTTTTTTGGGTTCCAAAATCACCAGAGATGGGAATTGCAGCTGAAAGGTTGTTGCTGAATGATAAGACGCGGGATTCTTGGCCTCCAGAGGAGACGAATTCAATCCGGGGCCAGAGACGAGGCTGGATCGCTCAGAGCTTTTGTGTAATAAAGTTTTATTAAAGTATAAAGGAGATAGAGAAAGCTTCTGACATAGGCATCAGAAGGGGGCAAAAGAGTACCCCCCTCCTAGTCTTTAGCTGTATGTTATATAGTCATTCACAGTCTGTTAATGAAAAGAAAGGAATGTCATAAAATTTAGAATGGCACCAGATAATTCATCCCTGGCCATAAAACGATTGTCTTGAATCTTGTAGAAGGGCAGAATACCAACAAAGAGTTTCATTTACATAGATTAGGGGAACAATACCTGAGTAAGTAAGTTAGGCTGTTTGGTGGAACCAACTTGAAGATAGAGTCTGGGGTACATTAACATAGCTTAAGACAACATTTCTACAAGAAAAAGAAATGTATTGGTTAACTCAAGGTTTGAGAGTAGTTAGCTTTAGGTGAGACCAGGTGTCATCGCAACACAGCATTTTAAGAGAAACCTCCTTTCAAATTTGTATAGAGAAGGAAAAACAATATCGCTGGTTTTTTTTCCTCCTGCCACTTAAGAGAGATAAAAATGTCTGGCACTTGCAGCCTGTTTCCTCCATTTGGAGACCCCTGGCCTTCCTGCCTGTTACCCTCTCACAGCCATGAAATTAAAAAACACTTACTCCTTGGAAGGAAAGTTATGACCAATCTAGACAGCATATTAAAAGGCAGAGACATTACTTTGTCAACAAAGGTCCATCTAGTCAAGGTTATGGTTTTTCCAGTAGTCATGTATGGATGTGAGAGTTGGACTATAAAGAAAGCTGAGCGCAGAAAAATTGATGCTTTTGACCTGTGGTGTTGGAGAAGACTCTTGAGAGTCCCTTGGACTGCAAGGAGATCCAACCAGTCCATCCTAAAGGAAACCAGTCCTGGGTGTTCATTGGAAGGACTGATGCTGAAGCTGAAACTCCAATACTCTGGCCACCTCATGCGAAGAGTTGACTCATTTGAAAAGACCCTGATGTTGGGAAAGATTGCAGGCAGGAGGAGAAGGGGACAACAGAGGATGAGATGGCTGGATGGCATCACCGACTCGATGGACATGAGTTTGGATAAACTTCAGGAGTTGGTGATGGACAGGGAGGCCTGGCATGTTGCGATTCATGGGGTCGCAGAGTCAGACATGACTGAGTGACTGAACTGAACTGAGTGTAAGCCCCATTTGCAGAAGGACCCTGGACTCCCTGCCCAGCAATTCCAGGTGGGCAGCAGCGCCCACCAGCAAGGCCTCAGCCACTGCTCCTTACCTTGCATGAGGGGTATCTCCTCACAGCCGCCTCTCCTGACCTTGAACGTGAGTAGCTCCTCTCGGTCCTCCTGCGCCTGTGCAGCCGGGACTCCCTGGACATGGGGTTGCTCCTCCCAGACGCAGCCCTGACTTCAGGCGCGGGATAGCTCCTCTCGGTCGCCCCCCCTGACCTCGGACGTGGATTAGCTCCTCTCGGCCATGCTTCTGTGCGGTCCGTCCCAGCCAGCACGCTTCTGCGCAGTGCGTCCAGCCCGCGTGCTTCTATGCAGATGGAGCCAAAGCAAAAGCAATACCCAGCTGTGGATGTGACTGGTGATAGAAGCAAGGTCTGGTGCTATAAGAGCAATATTACATAGGAACCTGGAATGTTAGGTCCATGAATCAAGACAAATTGGAAGTGGTCAAACAGGAGATGGCAAGAGTGAATGTCGACATTCTAGGAATTAGTGAACTAAAATGAACTGGAATGGGTGAATTTAACTCAGATGACCATTATATCTACTACTGTGGGCAGGAATCCTTTAGAAGGAATGGAGTAGCCATCATGGTCAACAAAAGAGTCTGAAATGCAGTACTTGGATGCAATCTCAAAAATGACAGACTGATTTCTGTTCGTTTCCGAGGCAAACCATTCAATATCATGGTAATCCAAGTCTATGCCCCAACCAGTAATGCTGAAGAAGCTGAAGTTGAATGGTTCTACCTTTTAGAACTAATACCCAATAAAGTTGTCCTTTTCATTATAGGGGGCTGGAATGCAAAAGTAGGAATTCAAGAAACACCTGGAGTAACAGGCAAATTTGGCCTTGGAGTATGGAATGAAGCAGGGCAAAGGCTAATAGAGTTTTGCCAAGGGAACACATGGTCATAGCAAACACCCTCTTCAAACAACACAAGAGACAGCTCTACACATGGACATCACCAGATGGTCAACACCAAAATCAGATTGATTAAGTTCTTTGCAGCTGAAGATGGAGAAGCTCTATACAGTCAGCAAAAACAAGACCGGGAGCTGACTGTGGCTCAGATCATGAACTCCTTATTGCCAAATTCAGACTTAAATTGAAGAAAGTATGGAAAACCACTAGACCATTCAGGTATGACTTAAATCAAATCACTTATGACTATACAGTGGAAGTCAGAAGTAGATTTAAGGGACTAGATCTGATAGACAGAGTGCCTGAAGACCTATGGACAGAGGTTCATGACATTGTACAGGAGACAGGGATTAAGACCATCCCCATGGAAAAGTAATGCAAAAAGGCAAAATGGTTGTATGAGGAAGCCGTACAAATAGCTGTGAAAAGAAGAGAAGTGAAAAGCAAAGTAGAAAAGGAAAGATATTCCCATTTGAGTGCAGAGTTCCAAAGAATAGCAAGGAGAGATGGGAAAGCTTTCCTCAGCGATCAATGGAAAGAAATAGAGGAAAACAACAGAATGGGAAAGACTATAGATCTCTTCAAGAAAATTAGAGATACCAAGGGGACATTTCATGCAAAGATGTGTTCGATAAAAGAAAGAAATGGTTTGGACCTAACAGAAGCAGAAGATATTAAGAAGAGGTGGCAAGAATACACAGAAGAACTGCACAAAAAAGATCTTCACGACCCAGATAACCACGATGGTGTGATCACTCACCTAGAGCCAGATATCCTGGAATGTGAAGTCAAGTGGGCCTTAGAAAGCATCACTATGAACAAAGCTAGTGGATGTGATGGAATTCCAGTTGAGCTATTTCAAATCCTGAAAGATGATGCTGTGAAGGTGCTGCACTCAATATGCCAGCAAATTTGGAAAACTCAGCAGTGGCCACAGGACTGGAAAAGGTCTGTTTTCGTTCCAATCCCAAAGAAAGGCAATCCCCAAAAATGCTCAAACTACTGTACAATTGCACTCATCTCACACGCTAGTAAAGTAATGCTCAAAATTCTCCAAGCCAGGCTTCAGCAATACATGAACTGAGAACTTCCAGATGTTCAAGCTGGCTTTAGAAAAGGCAAAGGAACCAGAGATCAAATTGCCAATATCCACTGGATCATCGAAAAAGCAAGAGAGTTCCAGAAAAACATCTATTTCTGCTTTATTGACTATGCCAAAGTCTTCGACTGTGTGGATCATAATAAACTGTGGAAAATTCTGAAAGAGATGGGAATACCAGACCACCTGCCCTGCCTCTTGAGAAACCTGTATGCAGGTCAGGAAGCAACGGTCAGAACTGGACATGGAACAACAGATTGGTTCCAAATAGGAAAAGGAGTACGTCAAGGCTGTATATTGTCACCCTGCTTATTTAACTTCTATGCAGAGTACATCATGAGAAACGCTGGGCTGGAAGAAGCACAAGCTGGAATCAAGATTGCCGGGAGAAATATCAATAACCTCAGATATGCAGATGACACCACCCTTATGGCAGAAAGCGAAGAAGAACTAAAGAGCCTCTTGATGAAAGTGAAAGAGGAGAGTGAAAAAGTTGGCTTAAAGCTCAACATTCAGAAAACTAAGATCATGGCGTCTGGTCCCATCACTTTATGGGAAATAGATGGGGAGACAGTGGAAACAGTGTCAGACTTTATTTTTGGGGGTTCCAAAAAAAACTGGAGATGGTGATTGCAACCATGAAATTTAAAGATGCTTACTCCTTGGAAGGAAAGTTATGAACAACCTAGATAGCATATTAAAAAACAGAGACATTACTTGGCCAACAAAGGTCCGTCTAGTCAAGGCTATGGTTTTTCCAGTGGTCATATATGGTTGTGAGAGTTGGACAGTGAAGAAAGCTGAGTGCCGAAGAATTGATGCCTTTGAACTGTGGTGTTGGAAAAGACTCTTGAGAGTCCCTTGAGTTTGAGTAAACTCCGGGAGTTGGTGATGGACAGGGAGGCCTGGTGTGCTGCAATTCATGGGGTCGCAAAGAGTCAGACACGACTGAGCAACTGAACTGAACTGAAGACAACACCAGTCCTGCTCACAGAACAAAGGACTGAGCAGAGCTAGCCGGTTGCGGACCGGCCCATCCCCTGCCAGAGACAGTTAGGTGAGAGCAGCCAGAGCCAGAAGGGGGCAATCGTGGCCCCGGAGAGGCATCCTGTACCAAACTGCAAGCAGCAAGACCTCTTGAGATTCTGGACAGTCAACATCTGCCGGGAGGGTCGCAGCCAGAGATCAGCTCCCCAGAAGAGACACACGGCACACCTAAGAAGGCATGCCCTTTGTACACCCAGAAAACTGAGTGGCTGGGACGGGGGAGGCGATAAGACCCAGCCTTCAACTGGGGGCAACTGCGCTCACCAAGCACCTGGTCACCTGAGCTGCTCAGACCGGGGAAGGCCACAAAACGCAGGCCCAACCGAGTCTGCGCCTCTATGGAGTACCCGAGAACCTGAACCTGAGCGGTTTAGACCTGGGAAGTGCACTTAACCCAGGGCCCGCCTTAGACAGTTCCCGGCAGAGCAACCTGGAGCCTGAGCAGTGTAGACGGGGAAAGCACACGCGCCGTGAGCGGGGCAAACCCAGTGTGGCCCAGACACTGCGAGCGCTCCCCCACACGCCAGGGATGCTTGTCTGCAGCGCCCCTCCCTCCCCACAGCACGACTGAACAAGCGAGCCTGAGTAAGTGACCACCAGCGCCCCCTTGTGTCAGGGCGGAAATTAGACACTGGAGAGGCCAGCAAACAGAAGAAGCCAAAATAAACAGAGGGAACGGCCTTGGAAGTGACAGGTGCGACAGATTAAAACCCTGCAGTTAGCACCGACTACATAGGAAGGGGTCCATAGATCTTGAGAAGTATAGCTGGAACAAGGAACTACCTGAAAGTGAACTGACCCCACACTGTCCCCAACAGCTCCAGAGAAAGTCCTAGATATATTTTTACTATTATCATTTTTTTAACTTTAAAAAATTTTTTAAGTCCTCTATTACTCCATTAATTTTCATTTTTATAACCTACTATTACTTTGCAAAATAAAAAAGACCCTATTTTTAAAGCAAACTTCATATACATATTTATTATAATTTTTGTGTCTTGGTTTTTTTATTTAATATTGTATTTTTGAGAATCTAACGTCTACTCTAGATTTTTAATCTTTGCTTTTTGGTATTTGTTTTGCACCTTTAAGAACTCAATCTTCAGTACCCATTTTTACTTGGGAGTGAGATTGCTGGCTTGATTGCTCTCTCCCCCTTTTGACTCTCCTTCTTCTCCACCAGGTCGCCTCTAACTCCCCTCTCCCCCTTCTCTTCTCTACCCAACTCTGTTTGTGTCTTCTGGGCTGTGGAAAATACTTAGGGAACTGATTACTGGCTAGATCTGTCTCTCTCCTTTTGATTCCCCCTTTTATCCTCCTGGCCACCTCAGTCTCCTCCCTCCCTCTTCTCTTCACTGTGTAATTCTGTGAAAGCAGGAGTAGCAACACTCATATCAGATAAAATGACTTTAAAACAAAGGCTGTGAAAAGGGACAAAAAAGGACACTACACAATGATCAAAGGATCAATCCAAGAAGATATAATAATTATAAATATATATGCAACCATCATAGGAGCACCACAATATGTAAGACAAATGCTAGCAAGTATGAAAGGGGAAATTACCAACAACACAATAATAGTGGGAGACTTTAATACCGCACTCACATCTGTGGATAGATAAACTAAACAGAAAATTAACAAGGAAACACAAACTTTAAATGATACAATAGGCCAGTAGACCTAATTGATATCTATAGGACATTTCACCCCAAAACAATGAATTTCAACTTTTTCTCAAGTGCACATGGAACCTTATCCAGGATAGATCACATCCTGGGCCAGAAATCTAGCCTTGGTGAATTCAAGAAAGTTGAAATCATTCCAAGCATCTTTTCTGACCACAATGCAGTAAGATTATATGTCAATTACAGGAGAAAAACTATTAAAAAATTCCAACATATGGAGGCTGAACAACACACTGCTGAATAACCAGCAAATAACAGAAGAAATTAAAAAAAGAAACCAAATATACATAGAAATGAATGAAAATGAAAACACAACAACCCAAAACCTATGGGACACTGTAAAAGCAGTGCTAAGGGGAAGGTTCATAGCAATACAGGCTTACCTCAAGAAACAAGAAAAAAGTAAAAATAAATAAATAAATAACCTAACTCTACACCTAAAGTAACTAGAAAAGGGCGAAATGAAGAACCCCAGGGTTAGTAGAAAGAAAGAAATCTTAAAAATTAGAACAGAAATAAATGTAAAAGAAACAAAAGAGACCATAGCAAAAACCAACAAAGCCAAAAGCTGGTTCTTTGAGAAGATGAATAAAATAGACAAGCCATTAGCCAGACTCATCAAGAAACAAAGGGAGAAAAATTAAATCAACAAAATTAGAAATGAAAATGGAGAGATCACAACAGACAACACAGAATACAAAGGATCATAAGAGACGACTATCAGCAACTATATGCCAATAAAATGGACAACTTGGAAGAAATGGACAAATTCTTAGAAAAGTACAACTTTCCAAAACTGAACCAGGAAGAAATAGAAAATCTTAACAGACCCATCACAAGCATGGAAATTGAAACTGTAATGAGAAATTTCCCAGCAAACAAAAGCCCAGAACCAAACGGCTTCACAGCTGAATTCTACCAAAAATTAAGAGAAGAGCTAACATCTATCCTACTCAAACTCTTCCAGAAAATTGCAGAGGAAGGAAAACTTCCAAACTCATTCTATGAGGCCGCCATCACCCTAATACCAAAACCAGACAAAGATGCCACCAAAAAAAGAAAACTACAGGCCAATATCACTTATGAACATGGATGCAAAAATCCTTAACCAAATTCTAGCAAACAGAATCCAACAACATATTTAAAAGATCATACATCATGACCAAGTGGGCTTTATCCCAGGGATGCAAGGATTCTTCAATATTCACAAATCAATCAACGTAATACACCACAGTAACAAATTGAAAGAAAAAAACCAAATGATTATGTCAATAGATGCAGAGAAAACCTTTGACAAAATTCAACATCCATTTATGATTAAAAAAAAAAAAACCCTCCAGAAAGCAGGAATAAAAGAAACATACCTCAACATAATAAAAGCTATATATGACAAACCCACAGCAAACATTATCCTCAATGGTATAAAATTGAAAGCATTTCCCCTAAAGTCAGGAACAAGACAAGGGTGCCCACACTCACCACTACTATTCAATATAGTTTTGGAAGTTTTGGCCACAGCAATCAGAGCAGAAAAAGAAATAAAAGGAATCCAGATTGGAAAAGAAGAAGTAAAACTCTCACTGTTTTCAGATGACATGATCCTCTACATAGAAAACCTTAAAGACTCCACCAGAAAATTAATAGAGCTAATCAACGAGTATAGTAAAGTTGCAGGATATAAAGTTAACACACAGAAATCCCTTGCATTGCTATACACTACAATGAGAAAACAGAAAGAGAAATTAAGGAAACAATTCCATTCACCATTACAACGAAAAGAATAAAATACTTAGGAATATATCTACTTAAAGAAACAAAAGACCTATATATAGAAAACTATAAAACACTGGTGAAAGAAATCAAAGAGGACACAAAAAGATGGAGAAATATACCGTGTTCATGGATCAGAAGAAACAGTATAGTGAAAATGAGTATACTACACAAAGCAATCTATAGATTCAATGCAATCTCTATCAAGTTACCAACAGTATTTTTCACAGAACTAGAACAAATAATTTCACAATTTGTATGGAAATACAAAAAACCTTGAATAGCCAAAGCAATCTTGAGAAAGAAGAATGGAACTGGAGGAATTAACCTGCCTGACTTCAGGCTCTACTACCAAGCCACAGTCATCAAGACAGTATGGTACTGGCACAAAGACAGAAATATAGATCAATGGAACAAAATAGAAAGCCCAGAGATAAATTCACACACCTAGTGACACCTTATCTTCAACAAAGGAGGCAAGGATAAACAATGGAAAAAAGACAACCTCTTTAACAAGTGGTGCTGGGAAAACTGGTCAACCACTTGTAAAAGAATGAAACTAGACACTTTCTAACACAGTACACAAAAATAAACTCAAAATGGATTAAAAATCTAAACATAAGACCAGAAACTATAAAACTCCTAGAAGAAAATATAGGCAAAACACTCTCTGACATAAATAATAACAGGATCCTCTATGACCCACCTCCCAGAATATTGGAAATAAAAGCAAAAATAAACAAATGGGACCTAATTAAACTTTAAAGCTTTTGCACAACAAAGGAAACTACAAGCAAGGTGAAAAGACAGCCTTCAGAATGGGAGAAAATAATAGCAAACGAAGCAATGGACAAACAATTAATCTCAAAAATATACAAGCAACTCCTGCAGCTCATTTCCAGAAAAATAAACAACCCAATCAAAAAATGGGCCAAAGAACTTAACAGACATTTCTCCAAAGACATACAGATGGCTAACAAACACATGAAAAGATGCTCAACATCACTCATTATCAGAGAAATGCAAATCAAAACCATAATGAGGTACCATTATACACCAGTCAGGATGACTGCTATCCAAAAGTCTACAAACAATAAATGCTGGACAGGGCGTGGAGAAAAGGGAACCCTCTTACATTGTTGGTGGGAATGCAAACTAGTAAGCCACTATGGAGAACAGTGTGGAGATTCCTTAAAAAACTGGAAATAGAACTGCCATACAACCCAGCAATCCCACTGCTGGGCATACACACCAAGGAAACCAGAATTGAAAGAGACATGTGTACTCCAATGTTCATCGCAGCACTGTTTACAATAGCTAGGACACGGAAGCAACCTAGATGTCCATCGGCAGACGAGTGGATAAGAAAGTTGTGGTACATATACATAATGGAATATTACTCAGCCATTAAAAAGAATACATCTGAATCAGTTCTAATGAGGTGAATGAAACCGGAGCCTATTATACAGAGTGAAGTAAGTCAGAAAGAAAAACACCAATACAGTATACTAATGCATATATATGGAATTTAGAAAGATAATAACAATAACCCTATATGTGAGACAACAAAAGAGACACAGTTGTATAGAACAGTCTTTTGGACTTTGTGGGAGAGGGCAAGGGTGGGATGATTTGTGAGAATGGCATTGAAACATGTATATTATCATATGTGAAATGAATCACCAGTCCAGGTTAGATGCATGATACAGGGTGCTCAGGGCTGGTGCACTGGGATGACCCAGAGGGATGGGATGGGGAGGGAGGTGGGAGGGGGGGCTTCAGGATGGGGAACACATTTATACCCATGGCGAATTCATGTCAATGTATGGCAAAACAAATACTATATTGTAAAGTAAGTAGCCTCCAATTAAAATAAATTTATATTTTGAAAAATAAATAAATAAACTTAAAATCTTTTGCATAGCAAAGGAAACTATAAGCAAGGTGAAAAGACAACCCTCAGAATGGGAGAGAATAATAGCAACTGAAACAACTGACAAAGGATTAATTTCCAAAATATATAAGCAGCTCATACAACTCAATACCAGAAAAACAAACAACCCAATCAAAAAGTGGGGAAAAGACCTAAACAAACATTTATCCAAAGAAGACATACAAATGGCTATTAAACACATGAAAAGATGCTCAGCAAGCCTCATTATTGAAGAAATGCAAATCAAAACTACAGTGAGATATCACCTCACACTGGTCAGAGTGGCCATCATCAAAAAGCCTACAGACAATAAATGCTGGAGAAGGTGTGGATAAAAGGGTATGCTCTTGCACTGTTGGTGGGACTGTAAACTGATACAGCCACTATGGGAGACAGTATGAAGATTCCTTTAAAAACTAGGAATAAAACCACGCTATGACCCAGCAATCCCACTCCTGGGCATATACCCTGAGGGAAACCAAAATTGAAAGAGACACGTGTATCCCATTGTTGTTTGCAGCACTATTTACAATAGCTAGAACATGGAAACAGTGTCAGACTTAATTTTGGGGGGCTCTAACATCACTGCAGATGGTGATTGCAGCCATAAAGTTAAAAGATGCTTACTCCTTGGAAGGAAAGTTATGAACAACCTAGATAGCATATTAAAAAACAGAGACATTACTTGGCCAACAAAGGTCCGTCTAGTCAAGGCTATGATTTTTCCAGTGGTCATGTATGGATGTGAGAGTTGGACTGTGAAGAAGGCTGAGCACCGAAGAATTGATGCTTTTGAACTGTGGTGTTGGAAAAGACTCTTGAGAGTCCCTTGGACAGAAAGGAGATCCAACCAGGCCATCCTAGAGGAGATCAGTCCTGGGTGTTCATTGGAAGGACTGATGCTGAAGCTGAAACTCCAGTACTCTGGCCACCTCACGTGAAGAGTTGACTCATTGGGAAAGACCCTGATGTTGGGAAAGATTGAGGGCAGGGGGAGAAGGGGATGACAGAGGATGAGATGGCTGGATGATGAGTCGGCTGGCATCACCGACTTGATGGGCATGAGTTTGGGTAAACTCCAGGAGTTGGTGATGGACAGGGAGGCCTGGTGTGCTGCAATTCATGGGGTTGCAAAGAGTCAGACACGACTGAGCAACTGAATTGAACTGAACTGAACTGAGAACATGGTAGCAACCTAGATGTCCATTACATAGATGAACGGATAAGAAGTTGTGGTACATACACACAATGGAATATTACTCAGCCATAAAAAGGGACACATTTGATTCAGTTCTAATGAGGTGGATGAACCTAGAACCTATTATACAGAGTGAAGTAAGTCAGAAAGAGAAAGGTAAATATCATATTCTAAAACATATAATGGGCTTCCCTGGTAGCTCAGAGGGTAAAGCATCTGCCTTTAATGTAGGAGACCCGGGTTCGATACCCGGTTCGGGAAGATCCCCTGAAGAAGGAAATGGCAGCACACTCCAGTATTCTTGCCTAAAGAATCCCATGGACAGAAGAGCCTGGTATGCTACAGTCCACGGGGTCACAAAGAGTCAGACAAGACTGAGCAACTTCACACTTACTTAATATATATATTTGGAATCTAGAAAATTGGAACTAAAGAATTTATTTATAGGGCAGCAATGGAGAAACAGACATAGTGAATATACCTATGGACATGGGGAGAGGGGAGGAGAGGGTGAGATATATGGAAAGAGTAACATGGAAGCTTACACTAGCATATGTAAAATAGATAGCCAATGGCAATTTGCTGTATGGCTCAGGAAACTCAAACAGGGGCTCTGTATCAACCTAGAGGGGTGGGATGGGGAGGGAGATGAGAGGGAGGTTCAAAAGGGAGGGGATATATGTATACCTATGGCTGATTCATGTTGAGGTTTGACAGAAAACAACAGAATTCTGTAAATCAATTATCCTTCTTTAAAAAATGAATTAATTTTTGAAAAGATTAAGCGTCCAAAATAATAAATAATGCTGCTGCGAACACTGAAGTGCATGTATCTCTTTGAAGTAATGTTTTTGCTTTTTTTGGATACACACCCAAGAATGGAATGGGTACATAGATAATTGTTTCATCATTCTGTTGAATAAATCCTTTTACCATTATATAATCATCTTCTTTGGGCTTCTCAGGTAGCACTAGTGGTAAAGAATCCACCTACCAATGCAGGAGACGCAAGAAACAGGGGTTCGATCCCTGGTTTGGGAACACCCCCTGGAGGAGGGTGTGGCAACCCACTCCAGTATTCTGGCCTGGAAAATTCCATGGACAGAGGAGCCTGGTGAGCTGCAGCTCATAGGGTCACAGAGTCAGATAAGACTGAAGTGACTTGGCATGCACACTTGGCATGCACATCTTCTTTCTCTTATGTAGCAGTCTTTGATTCAAACTCAATTTTGTCTCATAGGTACAGCCACCCCTGCTTTCTTTTGGTTAACATTTGTATGGAATGTCTTTTTCTATTCCTTAACTTTCAAACTTTGAGTGTTTTTAAAGGTATAGCTTTAAGTGTCTTTTGTACAGAGCCTATATTGGTAGCTTGTTGTTATATTCTTTCAGTCACTCAGTGTCTTTTGATTAATGAGTTCAGTCCATTTAAATTTAAAGCAATTATGGATTGATTATCTTAGATATAGTTATTCTTAATACTTTTGTCTTTTAATTTTTCAAGTAGGGTTTAAAGTGATTTGTGCATCAGCATGACAGTATTGCATTTTCCTTTATTTATTCATATTTATGTATGAGTAGAATTTATACTTTGTTATGCTTTTATGTGGTTGTTTAGTGTCGTCTGGTTTCAACATGGCAAACTCCCTTTAGCACTTCTTGTAAGGCAGGTATAGTGGTAACAAACACCCTCTCACTTTTTGTTTTTCTTGGGAGAAGAAAACCTCGCCTTCATTTTTTAAAGGGCAGTTTTGCCAGGCATAGTATTCCTAGTTGGCAGATATTTTTCTTTCAGCATTTTGAAAAGATCACTGTAGTCTCTCCTAGCCTTCAAGATTTCTGCTAAAAATTCTGTGGATGATCTTAATGGAGTTTCATTTTATGTGGAGTCATTTTTTCTTTTCTTTTTTTGCTGAATTTTCAAGATTCTCTCTTTAACTTTCGATAATTTAATTTTAATGTGTCTCAGCATAGACCTTTTTTAGGTTCAACCTTTTTGGAGTCTTTTGGGTTTTATGAATTTAGATGTCCTTCTCTTCCCCCAGATTAGGGAAAATATTAGCTGTTATTTCTCTATTTAACTTTTTTTTTTTTTTTTTGCTGTGCTGGGTCTTCATTGCTGCATGTGGGCTTTCTCTAGTTGTGAAGAGTGGGGGCTACTCTCTAACTGTGGTGTGCAGGCTTCTCATGGTGGTGGCTTCTCTTGTGGAGCACAGGCTCTAGGATGAGCAGGCCTCAGTGGCTTCAGCTCCTAGGCTCTAGAGTCCAGGCTAGTAGCTGTGGCACATGGGCTTAGCTGCCTCGTGGTGTGTGGAATCTCCCTGGACCAGGGGTCAAACCCAAGTTCGCTGCATTGGCAGGTGTATTCTTAACCACTGATCCACTGAGGAAGTCTTAGCTGTTATTTCTTTATAAACTTTCTTCTTTATATCCTCCTCCCAGAGCCCCCATGGTGTTATATTGAGTTCTTGACTGTGTCCTGTGAGTCCTGTAGGCTTTATGCATTTTTTCATTCCTTTTAACCTTTGCCTCTCCAAGTAGAGCATTTCAAACAACCTGCCTTTGGTTCATTTATTCTTTCTTCTGCCTGCTGAAGTCTCCTGTTGAAGCTCTCTATTGAATTTTTCAGAGCAATGACTGTATTCTTTGCTCCAGAATTTATACTTTGGTTCTTTTTTATGGTTTATATCTCTTTGTTGAACTTATTGTGATCAGTATTGCTTTTTCAGATTTACTAGTTCTCTGTCTGCATTCTTTTATAGCTCACTGAGCTTCTTTAAGGTGATTATTTTGAATTCTTTGTTAGACAATTCATACATCACCATTTCTTTGGCGTAAGTAACTGGAACTTTGTTTTGCTCCTTTGATGATGATATGTTTTCCTAATTCTTTGTGATTATTTTATCCTATGCTGATGTCTGCACACTTGAAGAAGTAGTCACCCCTTACATCCTGGCTTGGGAATGGAAAGGCCTTCACCTGGATAGAGATCATGGGAATCTATCAAACTTTTTGTGTAGATGTGACCACTGGATTCCTCTCATCCCTCCTCGATTGATTAGTCTTTGGATTGTGTGCCTTCTTCTGAACCCACAGAGCTGTGTAAGGTACTGAGAGCTGCCTAATCCTTTTTCTAGGGCATGCCCTGCTGAGTCACAACATTGGATGCAAGCACTACTTTCATCCCTCCCTTCTGAAGACATGTGTTAGAATTTTGTGTCTTATCCCTACCCACAGAGCCACGTTGATTGCCAGGAGTCACATGCCCCTTTTTCACAGAGCAGTGTACCGAGTTGCAAGGACAATGAGCACAACCCCACTCTGCCCCGCCCTTCTGAAGAGCAGTCTCAGAGTTGTGCACCTTCCCCGAGTCCTGCAGAGTCAAGTTGGTTGCTGAGGTCTTCAGTGGCTGCTGAGGTCCATATGCCATCTGTGGGGCTGTGTCAGGCACCATCTTTGGGGATTTGTGGCTCTGGGGTGTATATGTCGGTTCTTATGAACCTCTACCCTTTTCTCTGTTCTTTGTTGCTCCCAGACAGTCCAGCAATGGTGGTTTCTTCAGTGTTCTGGGTGCATCAAGATAAGTAGAGATTTTAGACGTTGCCCTAAAAAACTGGGGAGTCAGACTCTCATCTGTTCTGTCTTTATCCTGTGGGAGAAATTGTGGGCTGGGGAATCTCTTGGGCTCTGAATTTTGTCAGCCTGGGGGAGGGAGTGATGCAAGCAAATTGACACTGCACTTTCTACCCTTTCAGTGTGGCTGGCCTTACATTCTGTGGTTCATGGAGTGCTGGAACCTCTCAGCTGGACTCCAGAGCTCTCACAAAGATATTTTTGTCTGTGGATTGTTGTCAAATCAGTGTTTCTGTGGGGGAATAAGGGCTGGGACCCCCTATTTTGCCATCTTACTGATATCTCTCCCGCTCTCCATGTACTCTTGTAACACTCAGCCCTTAGAACAAAATCCAACTTCACTCACAGCCCAGGGGGCCTGAGGGGTCTGGTCTCACTCACTGCTCCACTCTCCTCAGCTTTCTGCTTTCTCTTGCTTATCCCACTCCAGCCACACACCTTCCATTTCTTCCCTCTACTAGCCAAGCTTCTTAATCCTGGCATCTTGTTAATACTTGTTCCTTTTGCCTCGAAGAACTGTACAAAAAAGATCTTCATGACCCAGATAATCACAATGGTGTGATCACTCACATAGAGCCAGATATCCTGGAATGTGAAGTCAAGTGGGCCTTAGAAAGCATCACTACAAACAAAGCTAGTGGAGGTGATGGAATTCCAGTTGAGATATTTCAAATCCTAAAAGATGATGCTGTGAAGGTGCTGCACTCAATATGCCAGCAAATTTGGAAAACTCAGCAGTGGCCACAGGACTGGAAAAGGTCAGTTTTCATTCCAATCCCAAAGAAAGGCAATCCCCAAAAATGCTCAAACTACCACACAATTGCACTCATCTCACACACTAGTAAAGTAATGCTTAAAATTCTCCAAGCCAGGCTTCAGCAATACGTGAACTGTGAACTTCCAGATGTTCAAGCTGGTTTTAGAAAAGGCAGAGGAACCAGAGATCAAATTGCCAATATCCACTGGATCATCAAAAAAGCAAGAGAGTTCCAGAAAAACATCTATTTCTGCTTTATTGACTATGCCAAAGCCTTTGACTGTGTGGATCACAATCAACTGTCGAAAATTCTGAAAGAGATGGGAATACCAGGCCACTGGACTTCCCTCTTGACAAACCTATATGCAGGTCAGGAAGCAGCAGTTAGAACTGGACATGGAACAGACTGATTCCAAATAGGGAAAGGAGTACATCAAGGCTGTATGTTGTCACTGTGCTTATTTAACTCACATGCAGAGTACATCATGAGAAACGCTGGACTGGATGAAGCACAAGCTGGAACCAAAATTGCTGGGAGAAATATCAATAACCTCAGATATGCAGATGACACCACCCTTATGGCAGAAAGTGAAGAAGAGCTAAAAAGCCTCTTGATGAAAGTGAAAGAGGAAAGTGAAAAAGTTGGTTTAAAGCTCAACGTTCAGAAAATTAAGATCATGGCATCTGGTCTCATCACTTCATGGAAAATAGATGGGGAAACAGTGGCTGACTTTATTTTTTTGGGCTCCAAAATCACTGCAGATGGTGACTGCAGCCATGAAATTAAAAGACGCTTACTCCTTGGAAGGAAAGTTATGACCAAGCTAGATAGCATATTAAAAAGCAGAGACATTAGTTTGCCAACAAAGGTCCATCTGGTCAAGGCTATGGTTTTTCCAGTGGTCATGTATGGATGTGAGAGTTGGACTGTGAAGAAAGCTGAGTGCCAAAGAATTGATGCTTTTGAACTGTGGTGTTGGAGAAGACTCTTGAGAGTCCCTTGGACTGCAAGGAGATCCAACCAGTCCATCCTAAAGGAGATCAGTCCTGGGTGTTCATTGGAAGGACTGATGCTGAAGCTGAAACTCCAGTCCTTTGGCCACCTCATGCAAAGAGTTGACTCTTTGGAAAAGACCCTGATGCTGGGAGGGATTGGGGGCAAGAGGAGAAGGGGACGACAGAGAATGAGATGGCTGGATGGCATCACCGACTCAATGGAAATGAGTTTGGATAAACTCCGGGAGTTGGTGATGGACAGGGAGGCCTGGCGTGCTGCGGTTCATGGGGTCACAGAGTTGGACACGACTGAGCAACTGAACTGAACTGAACTGAACTGAACTTTGCCTCTAAAATCTTTGCCTGACTGTTCATTTGGCTGACTCCCTCTCTACTTTGGGGCTTAATTTTAAATTCTAGTTCCTGAAACAGGCTTTCACTGTTTCCCCATCTAAGTAAACCTCCATAATCCACTCATGTTTCTCTACCACATTACCCCCTCCTTTCTTCTATGCACTTGTCACAATCTGAAATATCTCATTTGTCCACTAGCTTATTGTCTGTCTTCGCCTACTGAATGTCAGGTTCAAGAGTGCAGGCACTGGGTCTATCTTGTTTATCACTACATTCCCTGTATATTCACTATAGATTTCTTCTAATTTCAAACAGTAGCATATTAGTCTTGTATAAGGTGCCACAACTTACTTCATTCTTTCCTATTTGTGGATAGGCAATAGTTTCTGATTATAAAATCGTGTGATGAGCATCTCCATTCATAAAATTCCTTGTTCCTGACTCTGGTGATTTTGTTCATTAACGTCTCAGAAGTAGAAATACTGGCTCCATGATGGAGCATGAATATGCTTAAGGCTCCTCCATTAAAATGGACACACTACACTCAAGAAAGTTTGAATGAAAACCTGACAGAAGTCCCACCACCCCTGAATGTGAAGGCCATGAAACAAGAGACATGTCTTCAACATGAGCATTGCATATGATTCATCTGGAAATCTGATGACAATTCAGACTCCAATGCAGGATATTCTGGAGTGAGGCCTGAGATGCTTCATTTCTATCTAACAAGCTCCATGGAAGACTCCCCCAGAGGCCTCATCCTGCCTGCTCTTTCATGTGAGACTCTTGACTCCCTGCTAACACAGCCCCTGGGCAGCTGTGTCTCTGGCCAGACCTCAGCCTCCCAGGCCAGCAGCCCTGGCAGCACAGCCTGTGCCTGTTTCTGCTCTTCTTGCCTCAGACCTTGTCTCCATTTGGCTCTCAACTCCAGACTCCAAGACCCTTGACTTATCTGTGGCACTTAGGGTTTTGATTGGGCTTGCCACTTGGTGTGGGGTGAACTTATCCCTTTAGATTCTAGAAAGCTCCACCGCCCTGGGTGATGTGGTCATCTGCAACTACTTTTCTTCCCTGATCTTTGTCTCTTCATCTTTTTTTTCTGTGAAGAACCCCCACCACCAGCCTTTCCTACTCATGTGGTTTGGGAAAAGTTAACTCTCCGTAATATCAGAATCAAAAATTGAGCATATAACCTGGATCTTGGTAATGAACAGATTTCAAACAGATTTCATCCACTTTGATTTCAGTAACCTGTTTGAGGGCAGACATGTGACCTGGTCCCAAGAAAGCTGTGCCAGAGAGCTTTTGTGGCTGTGCAACAGAGCTATTGTGAATGAGACTTTCTTTCCCCTCTGAGAGGCTTTCAGGGCCACTACATCAGCTAACTGACCAAAGAGCAAGGCCAACATGGGAAGCAGAGCTAAGGTAACTCCTGATGTCATTATTTGAGACCCTGTGTCAAGCTGGGCCTGAAACTGACTTGATTTTGATGGGGGTGGGCCACAATGGAGCTAGCACCATGCCATCAAAGCAAGGCACTTTAGATCCCAGGATACTCCACTGCCCTGGATGAGGCAGTGGACATCTGTGACCGCTTTTCCTGGGCACTTGGGCACGGAGACTTTTGTGTGTCCGTGTGTTCAGTGCTAATTCAGGAGGGAAGAGGTTCACAGAAAGAGAAGCCCTAAGAGTTTGCTTGCTCCCCACATATGTGCCTATGGGTGCATGGGCACATGCAGTCCAGCCCAGAATAGTGAGGATCTGGTGTGGGTAGGGGAGACTGCAGCCAACAGGCAGGAGGACTGCTCCCAGCAAATGAGAGGTTTTCTCACGCTATGGGCATCTTTGCATGGTACTGAGCGAGCTTTGAAACAAAAATAAGAGACACATTGGTCAGGTAACAAGCATAAAGCTTAATGGGAGCGTGAGTCACAACAACATGGAAATATGGTGCAACCTCCAAACCACCTCTCGCCTTTCATCTTACCTTGGAAAGGAAGTCCTCAGTGCTGTTACTGTCTTTTTCTTGCACACGAACAGGGCTTTTAAAGGCACCACTGTGGAGAGGGTGGTAATCCAGGGAGGAGAGGTGACCAGGTGAATGTCACACAGGCCATGGCGGCCAGTGTACCATTTAGGGGAGAGGTGACCAGGTCAAGGTACAAACAGTCTACTAGGACAGAGGAGATACTCAGGCAAAGGTTTTTTTCACTAAAACCCTGAGTTTAACTCATCGCCAGAGGCAGGTTTCCTGGGAAGCTACAAAGGCTGAAACCACAAGACCCTCACTTGTTCAGCCCCTTCTTAGATCCCACACAAAACTCTGGGTACTTTTTCTTAAAAAGCACCACCCCAAACTATATAAATTTATGCTTTTGGTCCCATAAGTTGTGACTCAGCCTCAACCTCCTATTGACCCAAGCCTGTTTCCCGCTTCCTTCTCTATCACCTTTTGATAATTCAAACTCAAGGGTGTTGTCATAAACTTGAAACAGGCTCTGAAAGGTCTTTGCTTCTAGGGTATCCCTGCTTGTCCTCCCATGCAGTTTCTTCCCTATTTTTGACATTTAGACACATGTTATGCAAACAACATCTATAGAGACTCATTCTGCAAGATGCATGCATGCCTCTTTCAAGGTCTTCTGCTTCATCTTAAAAATAAAACCAAACTGTCCTTCTTCTCCTGGGGCCTCTGCCTAGCTGGCAGAAGGGGAGAAGCCCTTAAGAAACTCCTTAGCCATCCACCCAGTGACCCATAAGAGCAGCCCCACCTCCTGGCCAGGCAGTGCCAGTCAGTTGAGAGTGGACTGTGTTTTGTAAGTAAAATAGCTCCACATGTGTTTCTGTCTGTCAGTACCTGTCACTTCACAGGAAGCATCTGCAAAACACAGCTCATTGTCTGGTCCTGGGTGGGTGTTGACAAAGCTCAGTAGGGAGCCACCTGCTCAGGGCTGGATGGGCTCCAAGTTCTCAGATGAATGGGCGAAGGTGGGGGCAAAGGATCTGGGAGCGGGGGGAGGCAATGAGAGAGGCTTCTGGGAGGAGACTTAGGGCAAGCACCTCCTGAAGGAGAGCAGGAAACATGTTTTCAGTCCTCCAGGAATGGGGAGGGATGCAGGACCCACCCCACAGTAACTCATGTGCAGGATGCTCTTTATTGAAATCAAGTCTGTGGGTTGGACACAACCTGCCTGTACAAGTCACATTTGCAAAAAAGCATTAAAATGTTTGACACCTTCTTCCCCTCCTTCTCCAGCTGAGTCCTCCAGGAACAGCATGGACCCAGCCTCCAGCCTTTTGACCACTGGTGGACAGGGTCAGGTCTGGGACAACTGACAGCAGGGCCCTGTTTGTCCCAGGTCAGCTGACTGCATGTTGAAGAGCAGGATCCCTGGTCATAGCAGCTCTTCATGTCTTCCAGTTTATAACAGGATATATGATGGGCAAGTATCTTCTCTGATTCCATCGGTTGTTGCTTTTTCACTCTGTCTATTGTGTGCTCTGATGTGCAGAAGTTTTAGCTTTTGAAATAGTCCATGTTGCCTATTTTTACTTCTGTTTCTTGTGCTTATGTTTTCATATCTAAGAAGTCCTTGCCAAATGCAATGTCGTGAAGATTTCCTGCTGTGCTTCCTTCTAGGAGTTTTATAGCTCTATGTGTCACATTTAGCTCTTTGCTCCATTTTTACTTAATTTTTTCCTATGGTGTGTATTTTTAAATAGAGTATTATCTAGAAATAAACTGAGCTACAGTCATTTTGAAGAATAAGTATGATTCTAATAAGCATAAAGAAAGAAGCCAGACCTAAAGGAGAGCATTATGTATTATCCCACTTATATCGATTTCAACAACAAGCAAAATTAATTCCAAAGTTAGAAAATTGGCTTCCCTTGGCTAAGAGAGCACCGTAAGCTGAAATCAGTGCATCACGGGGTGCTCAGACTGTTGGTAATGTTCTGTTTCCTATGTGTGCTGGTTCATGATGCAATGCACATGTGATTTCCAGTGTTTTTGGTATATAAGCTATGCTCAACTTGAAAATCCACTCAGATGATTATAAGACTATTTTCTGGTTATTCCCAAGGCCAGAGGGCATGGTAGGTGGTGCAAGACTCTGAAAGTACAGGTTGTAGATTAATACATCCTGTGTCTAAACTCTTTCTATCTCAGAAACCCTGGCCAAGTGACTACCTCTCTGGACTTCACTTTCCTCATCTGTGAAATGGGTTGATTATAGAGCTCCCTTTTAGTTACTGAGGAGGCCAAATCTTTGTTGACATCCAGCAAGAACTCAAAGAGCTGAATAAATAATCTTGAGGTGGTAGAATGAGGACAGCACTGGCAGTCCAGCAGTTTCCCAGTTTGTGGCTTGAATGCCTACAGGCCATGTCACTGTCACAGCCTTTCTCAGAGCAGAGCAGCTTGTATTTCTGGAATCTCAGGTTCAACTTTCATTTTTATTTATTTATTTAAAAACTTTTTATTGTAATAAATGTAGTTAATTTACAATATTGTGTTAGCGTCAGGTGAACAGCACAGTGATTCAGTTATATATATTTACATATTTGTAGGTATTATATGTTTATAAATATACATATATCAGATAATATGTATATTGAGATTTTTCCATTATAGATTATTACAAGCTATTGAATATAGTTATTATATTCATTATTCATATTATATTAATTGCCTACTTTATATATAGCAGTGTGTATATTTTAATCCCAAACTCCTACTTTATCCCTATCCCCTTTCCCCTTTGGTAACCATAAGTTTTTCTTATTGTTGTTGCTGTTGAGGGCAGACATGTGACCTGGCTGTGATGCATCCTCATTGTGGTTAATGGGCTCAGTTACCTCACAGCATATGGGATCTTGGTTCCCTGAGGGATTGAACCCCTGTCCCCTGCATCGGAAGGCAGATTCTTAACCACTGGACCACCAGGGATGCCCCCATGAGTTTGTTTTCTATGTCTGCGAGTCTATTTCTGTTTTGTACGTATGTTCATTTGTATCATTTTTCAGATTCCATTTTTTTTTGTTTTGTTTTGTGTTTGCCAGGTGAATTCCACAACACATGCAGTCATGATTACTTATTTTTCTATTTGCATATTGTTTGTTCTTAAAAAGAAGGGTCTTTGCTTGAAATATGTGAAGAAACTGTTGGATTTCACCCTTTTGTTTTTGTCCTGCAGGAATTAGATGTTGTTCTTTGTGTGTATGATGGCATTTATCTTGGTTGTAAGTGTGCCAGCTTGGGAAACTCAAATTTGTTTCTTTTTTTTTTTCCATTTATTTTTATTAGTTGGAGGCTGATTACTTTACAATATTGTAGTGGTTTTTGCCATACATTGACATGAATCAGCCATGGATTTACATGCATTCCCCATCCCGATCCCCCCTCCCACATCCCTCTCCACCCAATCCCTCTGGGTCTTCCCAGTGCACCAGCCCTGAGCACTTGTCTCAGGCATCCAACCTGGGCTGGTGATCATATACACCATGGAATATTACTCAGCCATCAAATTTGTTTCTTGAATGCAGCGCATTCAAGAATGAGTTGCATTCTCCAGAACTGGATCATTTTCAGTTATAATACTTCTGAGTTGAATTGTAAATGAATTCTATTCAATTGATTCAAAAGTAAGTGCTTACAAATTAAATACTTCCTAATATTTAGGAAATCAGCCAAATGAATTTCTGATCCTCATCATCTGGGAAATAGTCAATACTGAATTGATGTATGGTATAGTTTAAACTTTCTGGTTTGTTAAGTTTAACACTTCCATTGCACCTACATGTATTAGAGGTCAAATAAGAGCTTATGACTGTTGCAAATTTGTCAGCAAGGAAAATAACTTGACATAATGAAACTTTGCCTGTCTAAAATAGTCTCTCCAAATTTTGGTAACTTGAAATTGAACTAAGTTAAATGGCAAGAACTCATTGACTACCTGGCTCATTTCAAATAGGATAAAACATTGACTGGTGGGCAGATCTAAGTTTACTACCTTTGCTTTCTTAGAAGTGGAAAACTTTTAACTGAAGAATAAGTTTTCTATCAGAAAGCGCTTGTATGACAAAGAGTTCACAATTACTTGCCTGTTGCTTTTGACTAAAAATTAAGGTGTGTAAGAGCTGAGGAGTCTAATAAATAATTAAAAGTAATTAAAGCTACAAAAATAATTTTAAAAAAGCATTTCAGAGTACAGTAGGAAAGTAATATATATATATATATATATATATAGAGAGAGAGAGAGAGAGTAAAAAAAGTAGTTTTATGCAGGGCCTGGATGATATCAAATTAAATTTGGGTAAATGGATTTTGTTATTAAAAGTGGACTGATGCAAGGCTAGATTTGATTCCTTTTTGTTAAGAGAACAAGTTTACTTAGAATGTTGCTTTTGATAACAGATTATATGAACTTCCTTGCCTTTAAGTGATCTATATTTACTTTGAGATCTCTTCTCACTTTGCCTAAGAAATAGGTCTCACAGTGACCTGTGATATTGTTTGATCAAGTGTTTATAAACTTTCTGACAAACTTCCCAAACACCGAATATTAATTAAAGTTCTTTTGACCTCCAACTAATTTGGAGTTGCTTTAGAAGACTCTTGAGGCATTTCAGAGAGGAATATTTAGCCAGTATTGTTTGGCATATTGAATTACATGGGAAGCATTGTTAAAGGAGTGATAAGTCTTCTCAAATTATACAGTATGGATAAATGTTACTACTATAGATGTTCTAGTATTTATATAAAGTTTCTGAAATGTACATATGTCTTTGTATAATCTATCAGCCATAATTGTCTGTGATCCTTTTGAAGATAGGCAGTATGCTTTAGAAAAATAATTAAGTTAAATCCAGAGAAATAACTCTCCATTTATGGCAGAAAATCAGGTTTGCAACTGACACTGCTCTTCATGAAATATATTGTGAAATTCTTTAAACTAAGAAAAAGTATTTCCCCTACTCCTTATCCAAGAATTTTTTTTTAAAGTACACAATTACAAATTACGATAGATGTTCCATTAAAAGTTACAGTGATAAGACACATTTTCTTCCTTTTGACTCATTTTCTTTAAATCTCACCCTATTTATTTGTAAAGTCAATGTACAATTTAGAAATAGACCTGAAGTCTTTCCCAATTTTTAGACAAAAATTTTACCTTTTAATATGCATTCTAAAGAACTTTGGGTATGAATATTTTGTTTATTTGTAGGGAAATATATATAATTGTCAAACACTGGCATCATTTTAAGCATTAAAATATAGCCAGTGGATACATATACTGATCAAGAAAATCACTGTCTTTATATGTACAGTTCAGCATTATATTTATTCATATCTCTGTTACTTATTCAAAAATAGATGATGCTGACAAAGAAAAATATTTGTAAGTTCTCAAATATTTAGTGGGATAATTTTAATCTTCATTTTTGGGGGTGATAATTTGGGTTTAATTGATGATGAGTTTCAAAATTTTATTTCTGCCATGTTCAGTCACTAAGTCATGTCCCACTCTTTGTGACCCCATGGACTGCAGCACTCCAGGCTCCCCTGTCCTTCACTGTCATGGTCCAACACCAAATAATGGAACACTCCCACCTGCAAATTTTCTTCTTGATCAAGTTCAGTAGACTGTAGTTAGATCTGAGAATTGAAAGAAGGGATGTATATGAAACACTGAAGTTCCACATGTAGAAACTGCTCAAAATCAGTTAGCTTAAAAAAGGCATCTCATGAAAAACTAGCACCTGTCCCAGTAATATGAGGAACAAGCCAATGATATCCCCTGTTTCACCAGACTGTACTTAGATCTCCAAAATTCATTCATCTTGTATTACCAAATTTTATACAATGTGACCAACATCCCCCATCATGCCCACTGCAAGTTATAGACCGTCAAGACTCTGATTTGTGTTGGACTTTAGTACATTCCACATATAATTGAGATAATATAGTATCTTCTTTCTCTGTTGGCTTATTTCACTTGGCATAACGTCCTTCAGGTTCATTCATGTTGTCCCAGATGGAAAGATGTCTTGGTTTTAAAGCTGAATAATATATATTCATTTATATCACATTATCCTTATCTGTTTATGCTGAACACCAGGAAATAAATCGTGAGATGATACCTCAAGTTTCTAATAAATATTTAAATAAAAAAAACTTAATTGCTAGCATCGAATTTTAGTGAGACTGGGGAGGAATTAAAATTACAATGTGTTGCTGATGGGAGTATAGAAAATATAACCAATTAGAAAAACTAATTGCCTTTTACTTATAAACTTAAAACTTTATCATATTAGCAAAAAAAGGGAAAGTATACATAAAAATAAAAACTCTCTGAACTTCTAACATACCCTCCCCTTCTGTATAACTCCAGTCATTTACAGTTAGCTTCTATTACATCAAGCATTTAACAAAAATCAATGAGAGGGAAATAGAAGAGACAGAAAGGTGAGTCCCAGTATCTACATCCTCATTATTATTATGAGATTTCTAGTGCCCAACTCCCAGGTTTGGGACTATTATGAGTACTAACTCAAATAATAGTTGTGAGGTTTCCAGTGCAACATAACCTACTTGTAAACACATAGCAGATGCTCAATAATCATTGTGCTAGTGACTCTATACACGTTGTTTTCCAAGTAGAGATTTACCAATGTGTTACAGCCTTTATTAAACTTCTGTAAACTTGAAAATACCAGTCACACATGTGATCCTTCAAGATGGTTAGGGTGGTCTTTAGTAGAACCAAGAGGAGCATGCTGCAATAAGCTGTTTGGTGTAAGGGGCTGAAATGTGGTGTGCCTGGCTTCTCTAGGATTGTGCTACCGAAAACAGGTCTGGGGAGCAGCAGCATCACAAGGAAGAAACTTGATAAAGATGCCAATTCATGGACTCCACTCCAAACCTGCAAACGGCAATATCTTTCATGCTTCCTGAAATCTTTGTATAAATATTAAAATTTGAGAGGCAAGATTTACATACATGCTTATCACTCTAAGCTTACAATAAAGATGGCCTAGTGAGTTTTAATAACCACTATCCCCAGTGACCACCTTCACAGACTCTGCCCAAGCACACATTTTTTTTAAAAATGAAGTATAGTTGACCTACAAGTTGTAGATGACCTACAATAATACTTGATTCAACTTTTACAAACATTGCTTCAGGTGAACAATATGATTCATGTAGATTAAAAGTAATTTTTAAACTACATGCTCCAGGCAATTCCAGTGTTAAACCACAGTTAAGCAAGAGGGCTTTCAGATATATCTCTGGTATGACAGTTGAGTCCAATCTTTGGTTCAAGGAAAGGTAAGAGAACCTGTGTGGGAGGGTTAGGTCCTTGCAATCCACATTCCTCATTGCAGTAGCAAAATTAGTGATTGACTGTGGGAAATCAGAGTATGTGAAAACAAGACAGGAGAAGTAAATTTTTTTAAGTAACTCATTTTTTCCCTGAATCTCTCAGGTGATAAAGAACAGAAGGGAATGACCTTTTCTGCACTTCATGGGACTTCTACCTCTGAGGGAGAGGGTAGCAGGTGAAGGGTCTGTGCTGATGCCTTCAAAGAGGTACAGGTGTAATTTAGCTGCACAATATGGCCTGAGAAAGAAACCTAGAAATGGAGGAAGAAGAGAAAGAAGTGGCAAGTTCTCAGGTAAATATTGTGAGGCAGGTTTGCAGATGTGTCCTCCTTTCTTGCTGAAATTTCAAGTATTTAGAACTTGCAAACATTTACTTCTTTACCACTGGTGGTTCTGCCTAATAAATTTGTCTCAATGACTTTATTTTCCTAATGATAGCAAATGGTAGATTTTTTTCTTTTTTAAAAAAACTTTTTATTTTGTATTGGGGTATGGCCAATTAACAATGCTGCAATAGTTTCAGTTCAGTTCAGTCACTCAGTCATGTCCAACCCTTTGCGACCCCATGGAATGCAGCACGTCAGGCTTCCCTGTCAATCACCACCTCCTGGAGCTTGCTCAGACTCATGTCCATCGAGTCGGTGATGTCTTCCAACCACCTCATCCCTTGTTTTCCCCTTCTCCTCCTGCCTCCAATCTTGATCAGCATTAGGGTCTTTTATCCAACGAATCATTTCTTCACATCAGATGGGCAAAGTACTGGAGCTTCAGCTTCAGCATCAATCCTTCCAATGAATATTCAGGACTGATTTCCTTTAGGATGGACTAGTTGGATCTCCTTGCAGTCCAAAGGGCTCTTGAGAGTCTTCTCCAACACCACAGTTCAGAAGTATCAATTTTTCAGTGCTCAGCTTTCTTTGTGGTCCAACTCTCACATCCATGCATGACTTCTGGGAAAACCATATCTTTGACTAGACGGACCTTTGTTGGCAAAGTAATGTCTCTGGTTTTTAATATGATGTCTAGTTTGGTCATAGCTCCTTCTTTCAAGGAGCAAGCAATAGTTTCAGGTGAACAGCAAAAGGATTCAGCCATACACATACATGTATCCATTCTCCCCCAAACTCCTCTCCTATCCAGGCTGCCACATAACATTGATCAGAGTTCCATGTGCTATACAGAAGGTCCTTGTTGGTTATCCATTTTAAATATAGTAGTATGTATATGTCCATCCCAAACACCCCAACTATCCCTTCCCCCAATCCTTTCCCCTGGCAACCATAAGTTCATTGTCTCGATCTGTGAGTCTTTTTCTGTTTTTGCTTTTTTTTAAGTTCATTCATATCATTTCTTTTTAGATTCTATGTATAAGCAATGTCATAAGATATTTCTCCTTCTCTGACTTAACTTCACTCAGTATGATATTCTCTAGGTCCAACCATGTTGTTGCAAATTACATTCTTTCATTTTTTTTAATGGATGAGTAATATTCCATTGTATACACATACCAGATCTTCTTTACCAATTCTTTTGTCGATGGTTGCTTCCATATCTTGGCTGCTGTAAACAGTGCCGCAATGAATACCAGAGTGCATGTATCCTTTTGAATCATGTTTTCTTTTCCTATGGATATATATACAGGAGTGGAATTGCAGGGTCATATGGTAGCTCTATCTTTAGTTTTTCAAGAAACCTCCATACTGTTTTCCATAGTGGCTGTATCAATTTCTATTTCTACCAACAGTGTAGGAGGGTTCCCTTCTCTTCACAACCTCTGCAGCATTTTTTGTTTGTGGATTTTTTGATGATAGCCATTCTAGCTGATGTGAGGTGATATCTCATTGTAGTTTTGATTTGCACTTGCCTCTTGAAGAAAGTGAAAGAGGAGAGTGAAAAAGTTGGCTTAAAACTCAACATCCAGAAAACTAAGATCATGGCATCTGGTCCCATCACTTCATGGCAAATAGATGGGGAGACATTGGAAACAGTGTCAGACTTTATTTTGGGGGGCTCCAAAATCACTGCAGATGGTGATTGCAGCCATGAAATTAAAAGACGCTTACTCCTTGGAAGGAAAGTTATGACCAACCTAGACAGCATATTAAAAAGCAGAGACATTACTTTGCCAACAAAGGTCCGTCTAGTCAAGGCTATGGTTTTTCCAGTGGTCTTCTATGAATCTGAGAGTTGGACTGTAAAGAAAACTGAGTGCCGAAGAACTGATGCTTTTGAACTGTGGTGTTGGAAAAGACTCTTGAGAGTCCCTTGGACTGCAAGGAGATCCAACCAGTCCATCCTAAAGGAGATCAATCCTGAATGTTCATTGGAAGGACAGATATTGAAGCTGAAACTCCAATTTTTTGGCCACCTGATGCAAAGAACTGACTCATTTGAAAAGACCCTGATGCTGGAAAAGGTTGAAGGCAGGAGGAGAAGGTGACAACAGAGGATGAGATGGTTGGATGGCGTCACCGACTCACAGACAATGGACATGAGTTTGAGTAAACTCCGGGAGTTGGTGATGGACAGAGAGGCCTGGCGAGCTGCAGTCCATGGAGTGGCAGAGTCCGACACGACTGAGCGACTGAACTGAACTGAACTGAACTAAGGTCAGCCTCCAATACATAACCCATTACGCTCTCAAGGTCCTGCGGGAACTCTCTCGAGGCGCCCTTCCAAAGAGGAAGGTTTTCACCCACGTTGCCGTCCTGAGGTATCTTCAGCCTGTCCCTCCCGCCCCCTCCTCCTCTGAACTCTTGAGCGCTCCTTGCACTGGCCTCTCACACGGTGGCAGTGTTGGCCTAGGTATGCTCAGGCGACTCTTCACCACGTCCAAGTGGACTTCCATGGTCGTGGTTTTCTGTTTCTTGGCTGCACTTTCGTTGTTCTTGGGCAATTCTTTCTTTGTATTTTCCGTGGATAGGGGAGACCTGGGAGGGAGGGAAAGCAAGCGCACACTGCATGTGGCCTGGAGAACATATACACATCAGGCAGTCACCGGCAGGCTCTGAAACTGAACACTGAGGCATTGACGTTTATTTGTGGGCTGACTGCAGACTGAACAGGCAGCAGCAAACTTTGATTAAAAGCCTAACTCGTTCATTTTTGGCTTTTTATTGGCTACTCTGATGCCTGGCAGCTCAGCTCTCGCTCCCAGCTTAGTGGAGCTCCAGACATTGGCTTTATATAGTTAAACTTACTAGATTCAGGGAGATAAAATACAAGCTTAAATATTCTGGCAGAGAAGTGGAACATATCTTTAAAAAGGTCGAAGCAATTTTGGAAAAACAAAAGTTCTAAATGAAAATTAAATAACATGGATGGATGTGTTTGAAAGAACTCAGCTTAGAAACAAATAATGAAAAAATTAGTGAACCCAGTAAATACCAGAAAAGAATTCAAAATAAAGTCTGAGGAAGCAAAATTTTGAGGAAATGAGATGCATACACACCCAGAGAGGAAGACCATCAAAATACAATAAAAAATTTAAAAATGCTTTTAATTAGAATTACAGTAGTTAAGGAGAGAAATGGGCAGAAGTGATATTGGGGTTGTAATGACTGAGAACTTTAAAACTGATGAATAAATAATAGTCCATAAACTCAGCAAGCTCTTTAGACTGTGAACATGACCAAAAAAAAAAAAAAAAAATTTCACAGCTACACTGAGTTTAACAAAATCACACAAAAAAGAAAAAGACAAAGAAATAACTTGAAACTTATCAGGAGGAGATACAAAGAGGAAACAAAGAAAAAAGATTGCACAAAGAGGAAAAAGTTAAACTGATATCCAATTTCTCAACTAGGTTACAATCGAAAGAGCTTCAATGTGCTGAAAGAGTATAATAACACATGGAACAATTGTGTACAAGGCAAAGATGATCTTCTGGAAAAAATGAGAAAAGTAAAACACTTAGAGAATACAAAATCTAAGATTTTTCATGAACATATCAAATTAAAGAATAATAATGAAGGATACTTATTAAAAAGAAGGGGGAGCTCCCCAGAAGTCCAGTGGTTAGGACCCAGTGCTTTTACTGCCATGAGTTTGGGTTCAATCCCTGGTCTGGGGAATAAGATCTCGCAAGTCATGAGGCACAGCCAACTAAATAAATAGAAAAATTAAGGGGAAAAATCCTGGATAACAGGATGGAGACGTAGTAACAAATTAAACATACCAAAAGTACTAAATATGTGGGCAGTTCTAAATAAATAAAAATGTATAAGACAATGGTCAAATGTGATAAAAAATTTTAAATATATATTTATACACTTTATTACACATATTTACATAATGTATGTATATATATATTTGTATATGTGTAACTTGAGAACATAACAATAAAAACCTAGAAGTCAGAAATAAGTACATGAGGTCTTTTCTGTCTCTTGGAAAAGGATGTAATACCAATTAACATTAGATTTTGTTAAAATAGGGTAAACAAAAATAATAGAAAAATATTTTCAGCTTCAAAACTAACGAAGGGAGTGAGTCAGTAAGTGAATGCTCAGTCTTGTCCGACTCTTAGCAACCCCACAGGCTGTAGCACACGAGACTCCCATGTCCATGCGATTTTCCGCAAGAATACTGAGCGGGTTGCCATTCCCTCCTCCAGGGGATCGTCCCCATCCAGGGATTGAACCTGCAGCTCCTGCATTGGCAGGCAGATTCTTTACCACTGAGCCACCTGGGAAGCCAAAGGTGAATGACTATAGGAAGGAAGAAATTAACACATCCTCTCTGGAGTCTGACCAGAACCAGAATTTTACACTGTCCTAATTTATTATACAAGAAACCTGAATTCTAACTTAGGGAAGTTAGTTCTTTGAGACATTAATTCATCATATTGTTGGTCTACTGGCTTTCCAAATAAACTCACTGTTCTCTCAATTTATTAGCCTATTATGCAGTGAGCAGAACAGGTTTGGGTTCAGTATCAATTCCAGTTATAGAGTTGAGGACTTTTTCTTCTATACACAAGAACAAAGGACATCATTTACCTTTTAGTAATTTTCCAGTCACCATCCCCCCTCTGTTTTGTGAATCCTCATTTGTCCCTATTGTACTGTGAATGGAGTTTTACAGTGGGGTATCTTTTATTTATTTATTTTTTATTATTTTTTGTTTTTGTTTTTTGTTTTTTATTCTTTTTCTTTCTTTCTTTCTTTATTTTTTCAGTGGGTTTTGTCATACATTGATATGAATCAGCCATAGATTTACACGTATTCCCCATCCCGATCCCCCCTCCCACCTCCCTCTCTACCCGATTCCTCTGGGTCTTCCCAGTGCACCAGGCCCGAGCACTTGTCTCATGCATCCCACCTGGGCTGGTGATCTGTTTCACCACAGATAATATACATGCTGTTCTTTCAAAACATCCCACCCTCACCTTCTCCCACAGAGTTCAAAAGTCTGTTCTGTACTTCTGTGTCTCTTTTTCTGTTTTGCATATAGGGTTATCGTTACCATCTTTCTAAATTCCATATATATGTGTTAGTATGCTGTAATGTTCTTTATCTTTCTGGCTTACTTCACTCTGTATAATGGGCTCCAGTTTCATCCATCTCATTAGAACTGATTCAAATGAATTCTTTTTAATGGCTGAGTAATATTCCATGGTGTATATGTACCACAGCTTCCTTATCCATTCATCTGCTGATGGGCATCTAGGTTGCTTCCATGTCCTGGCTATTATAAACAGTGCTGCGATGAACATTAGGGTGCACGTGTCTCTTTCAGATCTGGTTTCCTCAGTGTGTATGCCCAGAAGTGGGATTGCTGGGTCATATGGCAGTTCTATTTCCAGTTTTTTAAGGAATCTCCACACTGTTTCCATAGTGGCTGTACTAGTTTGCATTCCCACCAACAGTGTAAGAGGGTTCCCTTTTCTCCACACCCTCTCCAGCATTTATTGCTTGTAGACTTTTGGATAGCAGCCATCCTGACTGGCGTGTAATGGTACCTCATTGTGGTTTTGATTTGCATTTCTCTGATAATGAGTGATGTTGAGCATCTTTTCATGTGTTTGTTAGCCATCTGTATGTCTTCTTTGGAGAAATGTCTGTTTAGTTCTTTGGCCCATTTTTTGATTGGGTCATTTATTTTTCTGGAATTGAGCTGCAGGAGTTGCTTGTATATTTTTGAGATTAATCCTTTGTCTGTTTCTTCATTTGCTATTATTTTCTCCCAATCTGAGGGCTGTCTTTTCACCTTACTTATAGTTTCCTTTGTAGTGCAAAAGCTTTTAAGTTTCATTAGGTCCCATTTGTTTAGTTTTGCTTTTATTTCCAATATTCTGGGAGGTGGGTCATAGAGGATCTTGCTGTGATTTATGTCGGAGAGTGTTTTGCCTATGTTCTCCTCTAGGAGTTTTATAGTTTCTGGTCTTACATTTAGATCTTTAATCCATTTTGAGTTTATTTTTGTGTATGGTGTTAGAAAGTGTTCTAGTTTCATTCTTTTACAAGTGGTTGACCAGTTTTCCCAGCACCACTTGTTAAAGAGGTTGTCTTTTTTCCATTGTATATCCTTGCCTCCTTTGTCAAAGATAAGGTGTCCATAGGTTCGTGGATTTATCTCTGGGCTTTCTATTCTGTTCCATTGATCTATATTTCTGTCTTTGTGCCAGTACCATACTGTCTTGATGACTGTGGCTTTGTAGTAGAGTCTGAAGTCAGGCAGGTTGATTCCTCCAGTTCCATTCTTCTTTCTCAAGATTACTTTGGCTATTCGAGGTTTTTTGTATTTCCATACAAATTGTGAAATTCTTTGGTCTAGTTCTGTGAAAAATACCGTTGGTAGCTTGATAGGGATTGCATTGAATCTATAGATTGCTTTGGGTAGAATAGCCATTTTGACAATATTGATTCTTCCAATCCATGAACACGGTATGTTTCTCCATCTGTTTGTGTCCTCTTTGATTTCTTTCATCAGTGTTTTATAGTTTTCTATGTATAGGTCTTTGTTTCTTTAGGTAGATATACTCCTAAGTATTTTATTCTTTTTGTTGCAATGGTGAATGGTATTGTTTCCTTAATTTCTCTTTCTGTTTTTTCATTGTTAGTATATAGGAATGCAAGGGATTTCTGTGTGTTAATTTTATATCCTGCAACTTTACTATATTCATTGATTAGCTCTAGTAATTTTCTGGTAGAGTCTTTAGGGTTTTCTATGTAGAGGATCATGTCATCTGCAAACAGTGAGAGTTTCACTTCTTCTTTTCCTATCTGGATTCCTTTTACTTCTTTTTCTGCTCTGATTGCTGTGGCCAAAACTTCCAACACTATGTTGAATAGTAGTGGTGAGAGTGGGCACCCTTGTCTTGTTCCTGATTTCAGGGGAAATGCTTTCAATTTTTCACCATTGAGGGTGATGGTGGGTTTGTCATATATAGCTTTTATTATGTTGAGGTATGTTCCTTCTATTCCTGCTTTTTGGAGAGTTTTAATCATAAATGAGTGTTGAATTTTGTCAAAGGCTTTCTCTGCATCTATTGAGATAATCATATGGTTTTTATCTTTCAATTTGTTAATGTGGTGTATTACATTGATTGATTTGCGGATATTAAAGAATCCTTGCATTCCTGGGATAAAGCCCACTTGGTCATGGTGTATGATTTTTTTAATCTGTTGTTGGATTCTGTTTGCTAGAATTTTGTTAAGGATTTTTGCATCTATGTTCATCAGTGATATTGGCCTGTAGTTTTCTTTTTTTGTGGCATCTTTGTCTGGTTTTGGAATTAGGGTGATGGTGGCCTCATAGAATGAGTTTGGAAGCTTACCTTCATCTGCAATTTTCTGGAAGAGTTTGAGTAAGATAGGTGTTAGCTCTTCTCTAAATTTTTGGTAGAATTCAGCTGTAAAGCCATCTGGTCCTGGGCTTTTGTTTGCTGGAAGATTTTTGATTACAGTTTCGATTTCCTGTTAAGATCTTCTATTTCTTCCTGGTTCAGTTTTGGAAAGTTATACTTTTCTAAGAATTTGTCCATTTCATCCAAGTTGTCCATTTTATTGGCATAGAGCTGCTGGTAGTAGTCTCTTATGATCCTTTGTATTTCAGTGTTGTCTGTTGTGATCTCTCCATTTTCATTTCTAATTTTGTTAATTTGGTTCTTCTCTCTTTGTTTCTTAATGAGTCTTGCTAATGGTTTGTCAATTTTGTTTATTTTTTCAAAAAACCAGCTTTTAGCTTTGTTGATTTTTGCTATGGTCTCTTTAGTTTCTTTTGCATTTATTTCTGCCCTGATTTTTAAGATTCCTTTCCTTCTGCTAACCCTGGGGTTCTTCATTTCTTCCTTCTCTAGTTGCTTTAGGTGTAGAGTTAGGTTATTTATTTGTTTTTTTTCTTGTTTCTTGATGTAAGCCTGTAATGCTATGAACCTTCCCCTTAGCACTGCTTTTACAGTGTCCCATAGGTTTTGGGTTGTTGTGTTTTCATTTTCATTCATTTCTATGCATATTTTGATTTCCTTTTTGATTTCTTCTATGATTTGTTGGTTATTCAGAAGCATGTTATTTAGCCTCCATATGTTTGAATTTTTAACAATTTTTTTCCTGTAATTGAGATCTAATCTTACTGCACTGTGGTCAGAAAAGATGACTGGAATGATTTCAATTTTTTTGAATTTTTTTTGAATTTTCCAAGACCAGATTTATGGCCCAGGCTGTGATCTGTGAGATCACAGATGATGCTGTGAGAGCGCTGCACTCAATATGCCAGCAAATTTAGAAAACTCAGCAGTGGCCACAGGACTGGAAAAGGTCAGTTTTCATTCCAATCCCAAAGAAAGACAATGCCAAAGAATGCTCAGACTACCACACAATTGCTCTCATCTCACACACTAGCAAAGTAATGCTCAAAATTCTCCAAGCCAGGCTTCAACAGTTCGTGAACTGTGAACTTACAGATGTTCAAGCTGGTTTTAGAAAAGGCAGAGATCAAATTGCCAACATCTTCTGGATCATCAACAAAGCAAGAGAGTTCCAGAGAAACATCTACTTCTGCTTTATTGACTATGTCAAAAACTTTGACTGTGTGAATCACAACAAACTGTGGAAATTTCTGAAAGAGATGGGCATACCAGACCACCTGACCTGCCTCCTGAGAAATCTGTGTGCAGGTCAAGAAGCAACAGTTAGAACTGGACATGGAACAACAGACTGGTTCAAAATTGGAAAAGAAGTACGTCAAGTCTGTATACTGTCACCCTGCTTATTTAACTTATATGCAGAGTACATCATGAGAAATGCTGGGCTGGATGAAGCCCAAGCTGGGATCAAGATTGCTGAGAGAAATATCAATAACCTCAGATATGCAGATAACATCAAACTTATGGCGGAAAGCGAAGAAGAACTATAAAGCCTCCTGATGAAAGTGAAAGAGGAGAGTGAAAAAGTTGGCTTAAAACTCAACATTCAGAAAACTAAGATCATGGCATCTGGTCCCATCACTTCATGGCAAATAGATGGGATAACAGTGGAAACAGTGACAGACTTATTCTTTTGGGCTCCAAAATCACTGCAGATGGTGACTGCAGCCATGAAATTAAAAGACACTTGCTCCTTCAAAGAAAAGTTATGACCAACCTAGACAGCATATTAAAAAGCAGAGACATTACTTTACCAACAAAGGTCCGTCTAGTCAAAGCTATGGTTTTTCCAGTAGTCACGTATGGATGTGAGAGTTGGACTATAAAGAAAGCTGAGCACGGAAGAATTGATGCTTTTGAACTGTGGTGTTGGAGAAGACCCTTGAGGGTCCCTGGGACAGCAAGGAGATCCAACCAGTCAATCCTAAAGGAAATCAGTCCTGAATATTCATTGGAAGGACTGATGTTGAAGCTGCAACTCCAATATTTTGGCCACCTGATGCGAAAAGCTGACTCACTGGAAAAGACCCTGATGCTGGGAAAGATTGAAGGTGGGAGGAGAAGGGGACGACAGAGGATGAGATGGTTGGATGGCATCACCAACGCGATGGACATGAGTTTGGGTAAATTCTGGGAGTTGGTGATGGACAGGGAGGCCTGGTGTGCTGCGATTCATGGGGTCGAAAAGAGCTGGACACAACTGAGTGCTGAACTGAACTGAATTGAATACAGTGTTGTATATCAATTATATCTCAATAAGACTAGAAGAAAAAAGTAAAATCTTTTCTATAAAGGAAAGCAAAGTAATAGGGGAGGTGAGTCAAGAGAAAGTTAAGATGGAATATAATTACATTATAAATTTCCCATTTTAAACATTAAACATGTAGGGGGAAAATATTACAGATATTTCATGTCACATTAAAATGCTGCAGATATCAGGAAATTCCCTGGTGGTCCAGTGGCTAAGTCTCTGTGCTTCCAATGCAGGGGGTGCAGGTTCAATCCCTGGTCAAGGAACTAAGATCCCAAACGCCACATGGCATGGCCAAATATAAAATTTAAAAAACAAGATAAATAAATGTTGCAGATATCTGGGAAAACTGAGTTCATCATACTCCAAATTTATGGCCTTTATTAGACCTTCCACTAGATTCTCTCACACATATATTCCTTCATTAAACATTTTAGTTTTTTGGTTGACTACATTTCTATTTATTTAGTGCATTTTGTTTCATGCAGTAAAAAGCCTAATTCTAAGAATGGATTGATGGAATTCATCCAGCTTCAAAAATGGAACAAACAAAACAGGAAAAAACCCCAATACCCTAAACTAAACACTGGTTTAATTCACCTTCTTAGAAGCAGAACAACACACAAGAAGTAGAGATATGGTAGAAATACTACAAATAAGACTTCATGAAAAAAAAAAAAAAAGACTTCATGACTACATAGCATGGATTTCATTCATAGTGTTATTCTAGTTATTTAATACTGGGTAATAAACACTGAAGTTTAGTGTCTTAAATTAACAAGAGTCATTTATTTTGCATATGAATTTTTAATCTAGGAAGACCTTGGAGGCAGTAGCTCCTCTCTGCCCCACGTGGCAGCAGCTGGGGAAGCTTGACTGTGGCAGGAAGTTCCACTTCCAAAATGAGTCACTAAACAGGCTGGCAAGTTGGCCTGGCTGTTGATGGAGAGTCCAGACGGGGCTGTCAGCCAGGACCTCCACTTCCCTCAATGGGGGGTCTCTCCATTGGTCCCTCAGGCTCCCAACTGCATGATGTCTGGTTGCCAAGAGATTATTTGAGACATTGAAGGTTGCTGTTGCTCAAGAATTGAGCCTGGAAATTTGAGCAGTGTCCCTTCCACTGTATTTTCTTGCTAAGTAGTCAGAGGGCCCAGTCAGCTTCAAGGGGAAGGGACCCATCTTGTGCTGTGGGGGATGTCAAATAACTTGTAGGCAGCTTTTATCTGTCAGAGATGTGAACTATGATTTCCCTTGGAACTTCTTTTTAAACCATTTTTTTGAATTGAAGTATAGTTAACTTACAATATTGTATTAGTTTCAGGTGCACAACAAAGTGATTCAGTTTTATATATATATTATATATATATATGAATTCAGTTACATAATAAATTCAGTTGCATACATATTCAGTTATATATATGTACATATACATATATATATTCTTTTTCATATTCTTTTCCATTATAGGTTATTACAACATATAGTTCCCTGTCTGTGCTGCATAATAGGTCCTTGTTGTTTATCTATTTTATGCACAGTAGTATGTATATGTTAATCCCAAACTCCTAATTTATCCCCCTCTCTTTCCTTTGCTAACCATAGTTTGTTTTCTATGTCTCTGAGTCTGTTTCTGCTTTGTGAATAAGTTCGTTTGTATCTTTTTTTAGATTTCATATATGAGTGATACCATATGATATTTGTCTTTCTCTGTCTGATACTTCACTTAGTATGGTCATCTCTAAGTCCATCTGTATTGCTGCAAGTGGCATTATTTCATTCTTTTTTGTAGCTAAGTACATTGTATATATGTACAACATCTTTTTCCATTCATCTGTTGTTGGGGAATTCCTTCCTTTATAACATAAGAGGTCAACACATTTTAAAAGTCTTTAAAGTGGCTAGTTTAGTAGTCTTTGCAAGCGAAATTCTCTCAGCTGGGAGTGGAGGGAGGGGGCATTATTACTCATTTTTTAATGGAGGTGAATGCTTTCTTGGTAAGCTCTGTTGTGGGAGGCAGGAAGCATTTGGAGAAGGGATCAGGGGAATAAACTGGGTCAGAAGCCACTTGGGTTTGGGTGGATGATTTCTAAATACTTTTTCACCAACTCTCCACCCAGGGGAAATGGGTTTGCTTCAGGTTAACAGGAAGTCCTCCCTGTTTCAGGTGGAAATGTGATGCCTTTCTTGCAATGACCAAGTTCCTGTCTTCACCTAACTGACATGACCAAGTGCAGGGCTGCCTGTTTGTTTTTAATCCTCTGCCCTACAGTCCATGGGGTCACAAAGAGTTGGACGTGACTGAGTGACTAACACTTTCACCTTCTGTCCCACTTAGAGCCTGGTTTTTGCAGAGATAGAGGGTGTCCATTAATATTTTATGGGGCAACCCAAGGCCAGTGAGGGCAGATGCTGGGGATAAATACTGCCCTCTTCCATTCCACAGCCACACCAATTCTAAAGCACATTCTTCCTGTCCCATTTCCTCCTATACCTGTTCCATCTACATCATCTGATATAAACTCATTCTCTTAGGCTCCCACTTTTTAAAATATTTATTTGGCTGTGCTGGGTCTTCACTGTAGCATGCAGGATCCAGTTTTCTGAACGGGGATTGAACCCAGGCCCCCTGCATTGGGAGCTCGGAGTCTTAACCACTGGACCACCTGTCCCTGGGCTACCATTTTTAAAAAATATGGTTTGGAATTTGGGTTATTCTTTTTTTTTGTAATCAATGATGTGGCTTTCTTGTCTGTCCTCTTTCTCCCCATTCTTTATGTGTGGTTTCAGAGAGGAGAGCGGGCACACAGATGCCTCCATATTTTAATTATTATTTTTTTAAAAAAGTTTCCCCTACTTGTATCTTATCTGTATTTTTCTGTCTATAAGGAAGCAAATCAAGCCCCTGCTTTCCAGGTCGCTATGCTTTGGACCAGCCTGCATTGTTTGCTTTCTCTCCAGTGATGTCTCTGTGAAGTCCCTGAGTACATGACTTTCATATTTATAAGAAATCCAGGTCATTGCAAAATCACTACTTTTGAGAAGCATATATTGTTCTCTCTCTCACACTCACAGATACATATGGACACAAACACACACACACACAAAATCAAAATACATTAACACACCAACAAACGAACGGGAAATGCAGTAACCCAGTTTCATTTATGGCCTCCCCCCGAGTCTAACCCAAGGTCACAGTCATGTTGTCCTGAATTGTCTTACTCTTTAAAACCAGGCTTTGACTTTTCAAAACTTTTGAGTTATTTTCGCATAGGCATTCATATCAGATGGTACAAAGGGCTTTTCTCCAGTCAGGGCAGACTCACCCGGGTCCCACTCTGGCCTCTCCACGAGGCAGCGGCTCTGCCCAGCAGGACCTTGGGCTCGGACCTTCCCTCACCGCAACATTGGTGAGCCAACTTCCTGGCCTGGGTTCTAGCCCCTCCAAAGGTAGAAATCACCTTATAAACATCCACTGCGCTGTGGTGAAGGAGCCTTTCTCCAGTGAGGAGGAAATGGCTTAGTTTGGCCCTTCCTAGGACAGGAGCAATGAGGGGCTCTTCACCCACCCAGTTTGGAAACCATCATCCCCATGTGTCTAGAGCATAAAGCATCCTAGGATATAAAGAGACAATTGTCCAGGTCTTTCATTTTCCACTTTAATAAGTAGAAAGAGTAAAGAGGCCTGTCTCTCTCTCTCTTTTTTTTTTGGCTGTGCAGCATGTGGGACCTAGTTCCCTGACTAGGGATCGAACCCCTGCCCCCTGCATTAGAAGCACAGACTCTTCACCACTGGACTGCCAGGGAAGTCCCGAGGAGCCTGTCTTTTTGGGCAGTGGTTGCTACTGTCACTCGGGCAGGAGCCATTTGTGGGGAATGGGAAATAGTCCCCCAAATCCAGAAAACTCTCGGAAGAGCTGGTTTTCCATCCATACCCCTTCGGCCCTATATCTAGGAGACAGAGTAGATCACAAGTTGCAGCTGAGACTTCCCTGAATCCATCAGGCCCTCCCTACATGCATGGTGAGGCCTGCGTCAGTGCCCAGAGTCTTTGCCTGCTGTGGGGATGTATTTCTTATGTCTCCAGCACACCTGAGATTCTCTGCGGGAGCCAGGAGTACATATCAATATTACGGTGTCCCTGCTTCTGTGGGGGTAAAGACCATGCCATAGCACCAGGTGAGGCCCAGGGGCAGGACCCTGTGTTGCACCACCTGGTTAGGGTGCTGACTCTATAGACTCTTCTCTGTGCCTATTTCCTCTTCAGTAAAATGAGGACTCTCATAATAAGACCACCTCGGAGGATTGTTGTGATGGGTGATGAGATAACCTATGTCTAAAGCACAGTGACTGGCATGTAGTAAATGTTCAGGAAACATTAGTTGTTGTTATCGTGTGATGAAGCAAAGAGTTGTGCTTTGCATGTGTGCGTGATAGAATCAGATTGATGATGATGCAACTCAAGATGGGAGCCAAGGCAGCATTTCAAGGTGCCTCATCAGGACAGGACAGGGGCCAGGGGGACTTGTGGGGGAGAAACAAGGCTAGAGATGTCAGGACGTGTTGGAGGAGCAGAAGGCTGCACACCTAGACCCGTTTATCCGTTAGAGCCCAAAGCATTTGCACTGCCACCCCCTGTTTATATGGTTATGGGGGAAATAGTCTTCACTTTTACTCTGCTCTCCACTACCTGCTCTCCACACTTGTGGTCACAGTCCCAGAGCTGCGTGTTGGCATGTTTGTGCCCATCCTTGTGGAGTGAGGTTAGAAGTGGTGAGCGGATGTTTTCTTTCCAAATAACTTTTTAAAATTAATTATTTCTTTGGCTGCACCAGGTCTTAGTTGCAGTATGCAGGATCTTAGATTATCATTGCAGCATTGGGGGATCTTCAATTGCAGCAGGTGAGATTTTTTTCTTTTCTTTTTTGTTTTTTTCAGTTGTGGCACATGGAATCTAGTTCCCTGACCAGGGATCAAACCTGGGCCCCCTGCATTGGGAGCACGGACTCTTTCTTAGCCACTGAACCACCAAAGAAGTCCCAGTGAATGGATGGTTAAACAACCCATCAAACCTCAGACAGAGCCTGCCCTCATGGAGGCTGGGCAGACAGGGAGAGGACAATAATGGGGAGCAGCGAGAAGCAAGGTGAACTTGGATTTTGGTCTTGAGACAGATGTAAACTGGAAGCATCATAAATCTCATCCATCCCCATACTTCTGCCTGAGCAGGAGTGGGTTGAGGGACTGGTCTCTGCCTGTTGAAGAGGTGATTCCTCAGCATTTCAGATGACGAAGGGGTGGACACTGCTGGATTTCAAGCTGAGAACTTCCCCTGGGAAGGGAGGGAAGGGGCTGAGAAGGGAAACCTGCCATGGTGGAGGAAGTTGAGTTTGTGGAGCAGCACTTGAGTCTGAAGAGTTCAATATCGGCCTCTGCTTTGATCCATCTACACTTCTCCTTATTCAGGGCATCTGGCCTTGTTCTGTCTGTAAGGTGCCACCTTGCTGGGTTTCTGGGTGTAGGTCTTTGTCCTCACTGCCGAGGCCAGTATTGAATGTCCTAGATAAGTTTCTTCCCCCTTCTCTCAACACCCAACACTGTGCCCCTGGACTTCTCCCTGAATTATTCTCCAGCTCACACACCTTCTCCTAATTATTTCCACTTATTAATCAAGTCTGAGATGAGTGATGCTTCTTCATCAAAGCCTCCCTGACCCCCAAGCCAGCTCATGGTCCTTTGCTGTAAGCTTTCTGAGCATCCTGCATTCTCCTTCAGGTAAACAGGGCCTGCTTCCTCCTGGGTCATTTCTCTCTTCTCAGGTTATTTTGGGCTGGAGTGGGAGCCCTGCTTTGTGCAACAGGGCACTCTGTAGGTCCTTCCAGTCCATTTTGTCATTTTAGTGGGTTACAATTGGCTATTCATGTTCCACATTAATCTGTGAGCTCCTTGATAGCAGGAACTTCACCAGTCAGCTATTGCTGCAGTAATGCTGAGTAAGAAACCACCCTGAAAGGTCAGTTCTTAAAACAAGTTTGTTTTCTTTCTTTTTTAGTTTTGCAGGTCAGCTGGCTTTGGCTGCACGCTGCAGGTTGAATCCAGGTCTGCTGCATGTATCTTGCATCTCCTTGAAACCAGTGGCTTGAGATCCCTGGAGCATGCTCTTCTCATAGTGAATGGTGGGAGCTCAGGAGAAAACCATCCCCGAGGGCACCCAAAACTTCTGCTCACATCACACCCACTCATGTTTTTCTGACCAAGGTAAGTCACCTGGGCATGTCCCAACTCAGTGAGACAAGGAGGTATCTTACCCCTAAGGTAGAGGAGGAGAAGAATGAGTACAAGCTATTAATGCACAATAATGAACTCATCATGGGAGTAACGAAGTAGGTGTCTTTAAATCTCCAGTATTTAGCATGGGACCCACCATAGGTGGGTATTCTGTAAAGGTTGAATGAATGAATGGAGAAAAGCAGAGGGTTATGTTCTCTTTCCTGGGGGTAATAAGGATGTTGGAGCTCACAGATTCCCCTCACAGAGAGATGATATCACACAGAAGTAAGAGGTCAGCCTAGACAGTAAATTTGTTCTCTTCCTCTTATTGACTGTGGCCTTGGCAAGTTACTTACTTAACCTTTGTGAGCCTCATTTTTTTTTTTTTTCCCTATGAAATGGAAATGATGCTGGCGGTCTGGAAATGGTGCCTGCCTCAACAGGTTATTGCAAACATTAAATGAGATTATCTATGTAAAACACTGAGCACCATGCCTGGAGTTGCACAAACATTGTAAATGCTAGCAGATGTTATTACCAGTAGTATTATTACTGCTACCATCTTGTATTCTGCCAGTCAGGGAGAAAATCAGCTGAGTTGCTGTGAATTAATGTGGCCCACGTTCGCCTTCAGTCTTAAGTGGTTCCCATAATAACCTAGACCTAGGAACTGTAGGAAAGGAAGAGTATACAAAAGAATGGATGATAGGCAAGAACCTAAATTCTCTCTCTCATGCCTGGGTGTAGAAGGATGGGGCCTAAGAAGAAGAGCTTATCTAAGGACATCATGGCGTCCCTCTGTCCAACACATCATGCTGTCCTACAGGGAGCAAGAGATTGGACTTCTTAGGGGTGACTCAGTTAGAGGGCAGCTTTGGAGTAGACATGAGGATAAGGTGGCATTCCCCATCATGTCCCTGGCGCTCCAGGTGTGTGGGCAGGGTGGCATTTCCGAGCCCGTGGCTGGGCCCCCTGAATGGTGGGGGTACTCTGTACCTGTGGCACATCCTGCCAGAAAGGCAGAATCCAGGGAGGATGGGGACCAAGGGCCGAGAGGGAGCTTCGTGGCCAGCATGGTAGAGTTATGTGGGTCCTGGCAGGCAGGTGAGCAGGGCAGTCTGGATGCTGCTGTTGCCACAGCGTCCTTAGAAGACTGTGCCCCTCAACCAAGTTGGTATAACACGTGTGGAGAGAGCATCAAGCTAGATGCACTGGGCGTAGAGAAGGGGCAGGTGGGGCCATGGAAGTGATGAGTGGGTGGCTTTCTTCTGTCCCAGCCATGGTGCCATGGGAGACAGGGAAAAGCAGGCATGTGGGCATGATCCCATGCTTGTCCCTTACCAGCTATGTGACAGGGGCGTGTTGTTTCCTTTCCCTGGGTTCAGTGCCCTTCTCTGTTACACAGGGAGGTTGGATCTCACTCTTTCACTCAACAAACACTAGTGGCGTTTCCACAAGGAGCCAGGTGCTATTCTGAGGCCTTGGAGATACACCTATGGAAAAGATGAAGGTTATCAATGAAAATTAGATTTGGCCTTATATAACAGAAAGTCCAAAGAATAGCATCATAGATGAAACAGGGGA